>NC_060214.1:36083333-36390555 GCF_021130785.1 Homalodisca vitripennis
ACTTTTAGAGATGTCATTAAAATGTATATATATATATATATATATATATATAACCAAACTTACTTTAGAGAAAACACACAAAGTAGAGTGTACACAGAACGATGTAATTTCTTGCGATAAAATATAAAAAAAGAGTATTGAATTGTTTACTTCCCCTCCGTGTAAATGTTGAAATTACCTACAACCACCAACTCAGATTTAAAAAATTATTTTTAATGGATTTTATGGACAATTAAGAGCCATATTTTGGTTTTCCGAGGATATCCACTTTTTACTGTTTTTCCTCAATTTAATTTAGAAATTATGTTTGTGGAAATACAGGAAGGGCATATCCACTTATTGTAACCACTTTTTACTGTTTTTCCTCAGTTTAGTTTAGAAAGAGGGAAGAGCGTCCTTTAAAAGTTACCAATTATCAGAATCTTATTAATAATTTGTTATCAGAAGCTCTAAAATTGTCGTACATTACTAAATATTTCAAGGAGATTTTCGTTCTTTACTAGCAAAGCGGATTGACCCAGTCTGCACTAATGCCGAGAATGTTATTTGTGATAAGACCCTTCAAAATTTCATCTGTTACGTGAAAAGCACAATTATTCAAGATCCAAGATTCAAGATTTTTATTGTTGAAGACTGTACAGCATAGCAATGGTCAAAGGTCACTAAGGCTAGACTATTTTCCAATTAAAGTTAGATTTAATTACGTCAAAATACTCACAGACCTCGTATAAACAGTTTTTGACTAGGAAGATCTTAACTGCTGACTTAAATTTATTGTACGGCAATTTCTTGATATTATTTGGTAAAACATTGTACATTTTTATACCCATATATTCAAAACTATTTTGTGTACTAGTATACATACATCTTTTCGCGTTTAAATTATTTTTATATCTTGGGTTAAAGCTGTGAATACTGGTTGACTCATTAAATTTATTAATATTTTCTATGGTATGCAACAAGGTTGAGAAGACGTACAGTGATGGCAATGAAATTACTCCTAGGTATATGAATAAAGGTTTACAATGGGTTTGATCCGGAGCGCCACATATTAACCTGACTGCCCTCTTCTGTAATGGAAAAACCTTTTTTAGGTTTAAAAAGGGGTGGTTCCGGATGGTTATCCGGAATTACCCCATAAGGAGATACCGTAAGGAGAAAGCTAAGATGGTTTTGAATGTAATCATAGTATATGCTCAGAAGGATGTCAGGAGTAACACTGCTCTTTAGAGATCTCAAGAAAAAGAGCCCCTTTGCTAGTTTGGTGGCTACATTGTCAATATGATTACCCCATTTTTAAGTCAATTTGTAAAAATATGCCCAGGAACTTCAAAGCACAGATTTCTTTCCTTTTTGGTGACAAGTTAAATGCTAAGTTCTGCACCTTCCCAGCATTAAGACATAACTTATTAGCACAGCTCCAATCTACAACTATTTATGTACTACTCTTCTAGGGTGTTATGGGCCTCCATAGTACTACTCTCCCTGACATTTAAACCTAAGTCATCTGCGAATAAAAAACTAAATAGCTTTGCATTGGGTGGGAGCTAATACATTAGAATTAGCTAAGTTGCTAGGTAAGTCATTAATATATAAAATAACCAGCGTAGGCCCCAAGATAGATCCCTGTGGTACACCATGAGAGACTGTGAGAGTCTTAGAAAAGATTCCAATACTGTATACAGCCTGCTGTCTACCCTCTAGGTAGGATTTAAAAAATGTAACAGCTAAGTTGTCAGACAAATAAAAAGCCAGTTTATTTACTAAAACACAGTGGTCTACCAGTGTCAAAGGCCTTGGACATATTAAAAGATCTAAAAACAACTTTATCATGACGTTCCAAGCCTTTGTAACAATCACTAATCAAAGACGAGACTGCATTAACTGTGTTGTGTTTTGACCGAAAACCAAATTGACTTTTAGACAAGAGTCCATTTAATTCAAGGTAATCAGGTAATATTGTATATGAATCAGGCGTTCAAAAACCTTTGACACTATAGGAATACTTGAAATATGCCTCTAATAAGCACAAAGATGTTTTGTACCTCTCTTATGAACAGGTACAACCTTACTAATTTTTAAAATATTAAGAAATACCTCTTAAGCAACACACATATTTAAAAGACAAATTAAAGCCTAACAGAAGTTTAAACCATAAAAATCAAGAGATGAACTACTGCTTAAATTGTTAATAGCTTTATACACTTCTTATAGACCTACTGAGAATTTTATAATGGTAAAACTAGGCTTAGACAAAAAATAATTTATCTCACTTTTAAATCAAATCTTTTTAAGTAAAACTTATGGTCATTAGTACTTACAGTAACATTATTGCTGATCTCCTGCACAGACTCAACAAAATAATTATTAGAAGTGTCAGGAGATAATATGCTTGGCAGAGAAAGAGGTCTACTATTTGACCCTTTATTTTCCTTTATAATTATTGACCAAGCAGCTTTGGTTTTATTATTTGAAATGTTTACAATTTCATTGTTGAATGCCAGCTTGACTCTTTGAATCTCGAACATCACTTATACAATTCTCTAATCATTCCATTTGGATCACTAGAATTGTTAAGAAGATAATAAAGCTTATCAAGATCACATTTCATTGAGACCAGACCATTATGATACCATTTTCATTTAGGATTTCTTTTTTTTATACAGCTACGTTTCAGGGCGATTGAACAATCTACAGCCCATAACAAGTAATAAAAAAAGCTTAAAGTTATCATTAATACCTAAATTAGAATCATAAATTTCAATCCAGTTTATTTTGTGCAGAGGTTAATGCAATATTTTTGAGGTAGATTTATTTAAAGTTCTACTTAAATTACTTAATCTATTAGGCTTAGGTTCTTTAGTAGTTAAAAGCTCAACATTAACTTTAAAAAGGATAGTATTATGATCTGATACTCCAGTATGTTGTACAGATGTAGTCCATCTGTCTTGATGAAAAGAGGTGACTACATTGTCTACATATATTTTCCACTAACACCCGTGTTCAGGTTAGGCCTTGTAACGTCAAAAACTGTAGGCTGCAAGCCAAAACTCCTCAAAAAACTGTTATCCTGCAATGCTTGAGAAAAAATGCTAGTTTTCAAGATAGTCAAAAGTTGAAAGTTTTAATGGCCGCCATTTTGAAGGCTAAAATAATTTCTAATCAATAACTAAAAATAATTTCATTATATTTTTTATTGAACGTACTATAAGTTACTGAACTTGCCTTGTTATTATAAACATTTGAGGCGAATTGGGTGTAATGTAATTTATCAGTTTTTAACATATTACTTTTTTTATAAAAACACATACAGACAGACAGATGGGAAACTAAGCATCGGAGACCCATGTCAATATGCTGAAATATGTTTATATTGACCAGAGCAATAACGTGGTATACCTTTATCCAGAGAGCTACGGGACACTGTATAAAAGGCAAAGCCCTCCTCACTCACTCATCACTTATTCTCCAACTACCCTATAACTCAGAAAGATGAAATTTGGCACTTGTAAACCACATGACTTAAATAGAGAAACTATAGTATTTTCGTAAAACTCAAACGCCTATATGAATTGAGATGAGGTTACAAATCTTGGAACAAGTCTATATTTAAAATGTCAAAACCCCAAATAATTTATACAGAAATAACTGTGGGAAAGTTTATTTCTAGTTACACAAACGGTACTCAATTTTCCAAACTCACTCATACTTGCCACTCATAAACACACCGTACAAATGACCGATACTGCTTGATTGAAAAACACTTCTTCTAGTTTTCTTCCAGAATACGCAATTTCAGAGTCTTCTGATTGGTCCATCACTCAAAGTTTAGACAAATGTGTTCTCACTAATAAGAAATGTTGACGAACGAAAAGTATACTACAGGATCAAAACGAAACCGTTCAGCCTAATTAAATATTCTGGAGCCCGGTTTAAACAGTTCGTTCAGCATTTGTCTAAACGTCGCTTCCAACCTGAATTCCAATCTTTGCTGTAAGAACTACTGAACATGTTTGAAACCTGTCAATACAGTTCTAAGTTACGAGTATAATATTCGACTTCAAGATTATAATATTTTCTCTAGTAACATTTTTTTTTCTTTTTTTACATTTTTTATTTCCGAATTTCTAAAATTATTTGATTTTAAATAAACAATGTAGTACAAGTATCAAGAATTATTTAAACTGCAATCATCCAACTTATAATGTACAAATGCCTTTTAAATCCCAGCAGTTTGAAATAACACATCAATAAAATTACAAACATTAAAAAATGTGCACAAAATTGAATCTTTATATTTAAAGCATTTAAGAGACTTAAGTAATTTTATCTGTCAGACATAAGACATATTTTTTTTATAGACATACAAAAAATTAACAGATACAACTTTATAACTTGATACTATATTGTTTCAGAACAGCCGTAGACAGACAAAACAATGTAGACAAAGAAGAAACGACGATTGCGTGCCTGAGTAATAATTTTCAAAAACTAAATTTTTCAAATGAGACTAGAAAATACATAATCATCTTTATATATGTATATTTCTTGTGTTCGTGTGTGTATGTGACTGAACTCCTCCTAAACGACTGGACCGATTTTGATGAAATATTTTGTGTGTGTTGAAGGGGATTCGAGAATGGTTCAGATTCACAGTTTGGTCCAATTAAATAGTTTATTTAATTAATTTTTTATTTATAAATTGTTGTTGATGTTGGAGTGTTTGTATTGGATCCGACAGACTGCGCTACGACACGTAATATAAAGCGAACTGATACTTAACAGCTGTTAATAATTTCAGCTGAAGTTCATCAAAGAGGCAGAAACATTTGTTTACATTTAAAAATAATTTAGAAAATTGTTTTTGTAAAGTGCTTGATGAGTAGTGTAATGCAGGTTGCACAGAAGACGTCATTGCTTAATTTTAAATTTAGATTGCGCCAATGATTAATAAACTATCTAATGCAATGAAAATACTACGCTATTATGAATACAACCCCATTGTACAAATCCGTGAATGTTTGCACATAACGTAATCGAATTTGGTTAGATCGAAGGTTAATGAAAAAAGCCGAAAGAAGACGCTCCATGATCGAAATTGGATTTTGTTGATACATTTTCTTGATCGGAGCACAAGGCAAACGCCATAATAATACTGGAAATATCTTAGAGAGAAAATTAATATTAACAGACCGAATTTGATTATTTATAACTTAATTAGTTTATCGAGATTCAGCTCTATAGATTAATTGTACTGAATAACTTATCAAAGCATAAACCACGAAAGATAGAGGTAGGACATATGGTACGTACCTTCATAATGCGCTCAAGAGGCTCACGAAGAAACGACTATCAATTATCTCAACAATGTTTAGAATGTGATAGAAAAATAATACGTGAATATAGTGTACTGTTTTTCAACGGGAAATTGCGTGCGAAGCCGCGGGCAACTGCTAGTCTTATATATTTCTTGTGTGCGTGTGTATGTCACTGAACTCCTCTAAAACGACTGGACCGATTTTGACGAAATGTTGTGTATGTATTGAAGGGGATTTGAAAATTGTTTATATTTACAATTTGGTCCACTGGAAAATTCTTTTTTTTAATTATTTGTAATTTTTAAATAGTTGTTGATTTCAGAATGTTTTACATTAGATACGGCAGACTGAGCTACGACACGTAATACAAAGTGAACTGATACTTAACAGCTGTTAATAATTCCAGCTGAAGTTCATGAAAGAGGCAAAAACATTTGTTTACATTTAAATTTAGAAACTTATTATTGTAAAGTGATTAATCAGTAGTGTAATGCAGACTGTATAGACGAACTTATTGCCTAATTTTAAATTTAGATTCGGCCAATGATCAATAAACTATCTAATGCAATGAAAATACGATTAAACGCTGTTATAAAAAACCTCACCATGTATGCAAATAAGGTAATCGAATTTGGTTAGATCGAAGGTAAATGAAAAGAGCCGAAAGAAGACGCTTTATGATCGAAATTGGTTTTCTTTTTTATACATTTTCTTCATCGGAGTGCAAGGCAAACCCCGCAATAATACTGGACATATCTTAGACAGAAAATTAATTTTAACATACCGGATTTTGTTCTTTAACACTTAATTAGTTTATAAAAAAATTATGGTTGCCTGTAAAGTCGGTTTTACGGGCGAAGATTTTACGTGACAACGTCTTTTTCTCGTAGAATATTTATTGATATGAACATTATTAAATTGCACAATAGGAACAAGGAATTGAATGAAAATAAGAATTGCACAAATTTTAACTATAGAAATATATTTTGTTTACTAAAACATTGTACATAATTTGAAATTAATTAAAATTTGTTATTGTAAATGGTAAAGTTGAATAAAACATTTACTAAAATTGGAATTTGAAATTCTTGCTAAACACAGTTAAATTCTAACTCCGCGCGTGGTGATTGGTCGGTTTAGTTCGTTTGTTTGGTCGCACTGTTATGACAGGTTAGAGGTTATAATTTGTTATTTTAAATGTTTGACTAGCAATACGCGCTGTTTCTTCTCAATCGACTGAATTACGATTGATTGCAGAGTGATTTAAAACTAATAATTTACTTAACACTATCAACATTTGTCAATAGTATGACATAACCTATAAACTCAGTTTCTCAACTTTTGTGTCAATCTAAAAATTAATCAATCAATCATAGTTTACGATAGTGAAATATCAGTGTACAATTATTTACCTTTATTGTTGTAGTTGTTGTAAATGACGAATCTAAGCACTCCACATTTTCACGAATAAACATAGTTATCTGCTTTATCCCGTGCGGCGGACCCACAGTTATGTGCTTTATCCCGTGCGGATCCCGTGCGGCGGACCCACTGGACGGGCATCGTAACGTTACCGGGGCGTTACACTTTTTCATGAGTGACTCCGAGCCGCAACCTAATTTAAGACGTTGTCACGTCAAAATTTATACATATAAATTAATTGTACTGAATAACTTATCCACACCTAGCAAAAACCAGGAAAGATAGGTGTAGGACATATGGTATATACCTTCATAATGCGCCCAAGAGGCTCACGAAGGAATAACTATCAACTATCTCAGGAGTGTTTAGAATGTGATAGAAAAAGAAAACGTGAATATAGTGTACTGTTTTTCAACAGTAAATTGCGTGCGAGGCCTCGGGAAAACTGCTAGTTAGTATATAAAGAAGACATTCTACAAGCAAAAGTATTACAATTTTCGAGAGAGTTTCCCTCGCGTAATAGAGATGGCGTTGGTGTCGACCAGAAAGTAGTATTGATCTACTAATACTCCTAGCCTATATCGATGTCAAGCTTCGTATTAAAAAAGCATGTCGGGGTGCATTCTAAATTATTGCCAAGTGCTTATTCTAGAATTTGCCTCAGTCATGTGGTATATGATGTCTTCTCCAAGTATCACCTCTATAAGTAACCCTTCTCTAGTTTTTACTGCTCGTGTTAAAACATATTGTATACGAAGATTTATTTATTTTCAACTACAATTCTTCTTGCTGCAAGTGAATCATAGAGCAGCTATATTTCTTTCTCAAGCGTTTTTTTCCAATACAATAATCAAACCTTATGGTAAACGAGTCTTTAAATCTCCGTTGTTTAGTACATGGCAATTTACATGATACAACAATTGCTTAGTCATTTATTTGCAATAGATTAATGTATATTAATTTGGATACTAAGCCTAATAAAACCTTCTGCCTGTGCAGTTTGCAGCAGCGGGGGTGACATATTTAGTGATCTTGGTACAGTTCTACATTCAAGAATGTAATACAGCCCCACTTAAACTATAATAGTTTGGAAATCGATTGCGATGAATTTTGGTACCTTCTTAAAAATGTAACCACTAGATGATGTAGAGCTTCGAACGCCAAAATACAACCAGTTAAAACTCTGCCGACTTAAACTCTCAAATATTCCGAAAGTGTCGACGGTAAGGGAGCCAAACAGTGACAATCTGATTGTTGTGAGGCGCCTGTCGCTGGCTAGTGTTAATTTTGTACAAATGTATGAATGTGCTATACATAAACCAGTAAAATTGTTACCTATGATTAATATCATTAATATGTTGACAGATCATACTACGTTTATGGTACGCTGCATAATTATTTGTCGAGGCAAACAAATGTTGTAATGAAATAGATAACAAATACATTTGTTGAATTTATCCATCTCGATATAATTGGCGGTTGTTCAGGTAAATGACGTCATCACTCCACAATCATGGTATGTAAGACTTGAAAAAATTGACATTGTAAAACGATTCCCTTTTTGATAGAAAATTAAAAAATGAAGAAGAGAGGACAGGAACAAAACTCATACTAACATCTATAATGTTTTTTCATTTACCATTCATATTGGTATATATAAAATTAATATATATATATATTATTATTTTTATTATATTTATTATATATATATATATATATATTAATATATATATTTTATTATTATTTTATATTATTATATATACCATTAATATATTACATATAATATACAGGGTTTGTTTCATTACCATTTCTAAAGACAAAAGAATAATTAGTAATATCTTGAAAAGCCACATATACTTCTGTAAATTAAAGTTTGCTTTCTTTGTTCAACTACCCATGAAAATAAAATAAAACAAAGAGAACAGTAACGATCCAATCTAATCGTGTCTTATACACTTACTGATAGTATAGCCAATATGGTAGAGAAAGTAGGATAGATTATACACTTTTGTACACACAGTACAAGTGTACAAATTTCTTGAATTATTGAAATTAATATGTAAAAGAGGGCGGCTTCAAAAATTTCTATTTTTGGAAAACCTTATCTGTAAAAGATATAGGCTACCAATCAGAATTAATATGAACTATTTTGAAACGCCGTTAAATTATTTATTCGCATGTTTTTAGCAATAATGCAATAAAGTACTGTTTATTTTTAAACTCAATGAGTTTTCCTCAGCTTTACAATTCAATAAATATGAATGCAAAACAATTACTGTACATTTAAAAAATCTTACGTAAAAGTTTGAAACAATCTAATAAAAGTATGATAGTAGTAAAAGTATGATAGGTAAGTTGCGCACATTACCACCATACCATTTAAAATTTATTTCCTAGTATTTTTTTATATCGAAACTCTTCAGAAAATATTATTGCAACACAAAGTTTAGCCACTTTCAAAATTTTAGGTTTTGCATTTTTAATAGATCCCATCAAACCATAAAAAGTATTGGAAAATAATTAATCTTATACAAATCAATGTGATCATTACTTAAGCATTTTAATGTGACATTTTTCATGTTAACAGTAATTCAAACATTTCATAAAGTTAAATAGATTATGTTTATTAAAATAATGTATGTAACACGTTCTACCAAAAAGTGTATATATTGCGTCCCTTAGTAGTCAAAGTCTTAACATCATAGAGTATAACTATAGTGGTATCGGCATTTAATATTGTATTATTCTAAGAAGCTTGAAAATTGAATTTTGAAAAGTAGATTTTGAATAATTCAAACTATTTATAACCCTACCATTTACAAGAAATTAGTATAAAGATGTGAAGACAGCAATCTGCAGAATTCAAAATACGTCTCTGCATCTGACCAGTAACTCTAAAATCAATTTTGGCCAGTGAAACTTTCCCAACTCGAGCGGGCAGGGACAATGCAAACTCCAGACAATAGTAGGCTGAATTGGTAACAATGGTAGGGTAGGAACAGTAACTAGGTTGATAGGGTTACGTAATCAATATAGCAATAGAATCTATCTCTTATTTGAATCCACCTAGAGAAGTCAGTAGCAGAAACGAAATAAAGGCAAATTAATAAAACTATTCCATACAGTTTCATATTTCATCGTTGAAATGAATACCTTGTAAGTCTTGCAACTTTGAAAGAACTCTAATAGGAAAACTTTTCTAATTCAGAAAACACAGTTTTGCAAATGTTGTATAAACAGTATGCTGTGTGCTTTGAGTGTAACAATTGTGATTTGAAACTAAATTGAAACCGTCCGTGCATTAAAAACAACGTTAGTCTAATGTATAGCCGAAGAGAATGGAAAATAGTTTTAAAAACGCGCATTTATTTTAACTATCCTAATCCTAATAATATTATAAATGCGAAAGTACCTTTATTTGTTTGTCTTGCTTTCACGCGTAAACTATTAAACCGATTGTACTGTAATTTTACATGGACACTCCTACGGTTCCTGGGTGCATGCAGGCCTACTCTTACTTCGATAATCTTATCTCTGGGCTACGCCCCACTGGTATTTAAAATAGCGAAAATCCCATCTTGGTCTCTAAAGTTGTGAATTACTAATTGAAAGAGCCTGCCAAATGTAATCAACTGGTATGTATAAACATTATTTTATGACAGCACAATTACTTTGACCACTATTTTAAATTTGTTTACATGTAGAGTGTGTAAATTCTCTTAGACGTAACCATTAGTTTTAAGTCAATTTTTATTTCAGCGATTAGGTAAGTGCTCATCTACCTTAGAGAATGTAAGGTCCTAAAACTTAAGATGATTAGAATTTGCCTCCGAAGAGTCAGTTGAAGAAGTTGAGAAGAACAATGCTAGATGAAGTTTGTTGAACTGTGCTTTGAACCAATTGCAGCTTAAAGTTTTCTAAAATATCAAACATATTTTTCAGTTTGTACAGAAACAAACACGTAAATAGTACAATTGCTACTTTTAACTGTACATTTTTAGCACATATTATAAGATATAATAGACAAGTTACTACCTAATTTTTTACTATAAATCTAAAGACTGTTATAAAACCTAACTTAGTTGTCTTTTGAAAGGAGGTGGCTTCTCTGATCTGTAACATATATTTTCTTGATCGAGAAACAAGGCAAACTAAACTATGGATCAAACTACTAAAAATGAAGCAAATTACAATGGGCATAAATATACAGGGTGACCAATCAAATACTCATTCCTTATTACAAAACAGCAAAAGTTTGCTGTGTAGTGTAATACGTGAGGAGTCAATTTCATAACGTTTTTACACATTTAGTCAACTTTGCTTATTATGGTTGTTTTCAGAAATACATTCTCTACAATTTGTATTAGGGAAAACAATTTGTTTATTGGTCATTTAACAATGTTATTGGACATCAAACATTCTAGACGGTATTTTTGTTATTAGATCTTTGGCAAATTTCATACTTTTTCCCAAAAACTGTTCACACTACAACCTGTAGAGTGGTTTTATTTGAGTTTTAAGGCGATTTTCCTTATCCACCTTATTTGAGTCAAAAAGTAAGAACAAAACATTTCAGAATCACTTAATTTCACCAGGTGAACTGAAAACAAAGCAGAATCTTTAACCAGCCATTACTCACTAATTAAGCGTTTCCGGACCTACCTTTATATAATTTTTTCTTATTTTTTTCCTTATTTTTAGCTCTACAATCACGCATTAAAATATTTTACCATATTTCTGACTCACCCTATAAACTGCTTCTTGATCGTGGCAACAAAGCAAATTGAACATTAGCGTAGGAAATATAATTCACTCTAATCAAAAGTGTTCATACAAGTGGAAAACCTACTAAATTGCGTGAAAAACAGCAGGTAACTGCTAGGAGAGCATATATAAAATACAAAGTTGTGTAACTCTTACTATACATTTAAAAACTATTATGAAACGTATCTTTTGACAGGGGCAAGCTTCTCAGAGTTGTGTATGTAGGCCTATATATATTTTCTTGATCGGGAAAAAGGAAAAGTCAGCTATGGAACAGTAATAAGGCCGGAGTAAATTAAAATATACACTTTTCTAACATATTTTATCAATCGTGTCAAGAAGGCAAAACCAATATTGGCACCAGTAATATAATTCACTAAAACCAAAATTGGTCATACGGTTGCAAAACTTGCGATATTGCTTTCGAAACCGCGGGTAACTGCTAGTATTTGATAAAGTTTAATTATCGATACAGAATATGTCAAGATAATTATTTAAAAACAAATTTGTGGAAAAGTAGTGTAGTGTTTATAAATTATATTTTAAATTTAAATATTTTTTGGTAAATTTTATACAAAAACTACCAATCGCGGAGATCATTTTAAAATAAAAAACCCAATTAAATATAGAAACAATATTTAAATGAAACATAAATTTTATATGGTACATACATATTAAATAGAGAGAACTGATATAATTGTGGAAAACGCAAAGGATAAAGTGAATTATACTAACAGTTGCAGCTTGCCCTTCTTATGCGAACAACCAAGCTAGAGGCATCTCCTTATGTAGGTCTGTGGTAAAACGTAGCTTCAAGTGATAGCCACTTAACTATTTACTAATACTGACTAGTAATACTAATACTGATAAGTACACCTTATCAGAAGTACCTGACCAATTAGTTGGAGAGCAGTTCGGTCAAAGATGGCAGTTACGGCATTGGCTGTTAAATGGGTTTGCTCTAATGAGTTTAGCGCTCCTGTAAAATACTCCTGTGCAATTTGAAAGGTTTAATGTGGTGAAATTATAATTTAGGAGTAAATGATAATTATTTAATAGCCAGTTATGAATTAATCTACCTCTTAGCGCAGCGCATGGAATGTGACGCTGTCAAAGACTTGACTCCATGAATCTGTTCTCCTTGACTCCTTGAATCCTAGTCTTGTTCGTTTGATGACATCCAAAAAGGTTTTCGACGAAGAAGCTCAGAATTAATTGTTTACGTAGTTATGACATCAGAGACACGAGTAATTTAGGAGAAGATTTATTCACATTGTATTTCCTGCCTCCTCTTCTAATTTTCTCCGATAATCCCGGCAAAGAAGAGACAGAAATATACGTGAGTGTGTTTCTTTGTTTTCGTTTTCTAACTCAGGGGTTTCCTTACTATTTATTTTACTCTTATTTATAACAGACTGATGAAATCCAATTTTTGTAAAATCGAATTCAACATTTTTGATTTCTTCTTTTAACCCATCTTTGTCTGAACACAAGCTCTTTGCTCTTTTAAAAATAGTAATATGCAAGTACTTTTTTGACAGATTGTGGTTCCATTGAAAATTTTGTTAGCTGTATGTACCTTTTCACGATCAATGTTTAAGGACATTTACTAAAACATTATCTAATATACTATACAGCCGCATGTGTAACTGACTCACTGACTGATATATAGATACAAATTCTAATATAGTTCTAGATGTGCTGGAAACTTGAAATTTGGCACGCGGGTACCTTTTGCCGTGTAACCGACAGGAAAAGTCTGAAAACCGGGAATTTTAACTTTTAAACCCCTCAAAAAAATTCCCGAAAAATCGCGCATTCTTTACCCTTGCAGGCCTTTCTTGTAAGCCCGATAGCGGGCGAACCGTTGGAGCTAGCTTCGATCTGACGAAAAATCGTTAGTCAGAAATGAAGTGAACTACAAAAAAGGTCCAGTGACTTTTGGTCCTAACTCGTGTGGTTAAGCCACAAAACGCGGAAATGTTTGACATTCCAGAGATTTTTTCGCTTAAAATAAAGTTTAGAGCTCGATAGCGGCCGAACGGTAGGTCGTAGCTCAAATCTGATTGACCCATCAAATTAGCAAATTACGTGATCTACAGAAAAGGTCCAGTGACTTTTTGCCCTATCTGCATTGGTTTGGCCGAAAAAACGTGGTTATGTGCAATTTATTTGTAATATTTACGTGAACATTTTGTTTTTGGTGTCGATAGCGGTAAAACCATTGGTCGGAAGTCAAAATAAAACAAAGGTTAGATTTAGGAAATAATATGATCTACAAAAAGGGTTGAGTGACTTTTTACTATATCTCCATTAGTTTGACCGCAAAACGCGATTAAGTGAAAATATTTTGAAATTTTCGCCTACAAATTTACATTCCGGGCTTGATAGCGGCTAAACGGTTGGTCGTAGCTCAATAAATGCGACCTAATAAGTTTTAGTAAACGACGTGTTCTACAAAAAAAGTCCAGTAACTTTTTGCTGTATGTACTTTAATAAGCCTGAAAAACGCGATAAATAGGAAAATATTTGTCGTGAATTGCAAATTTTTGGAGTTTTAAATATATATTAGGCCTATATGTGACTAATATTTGTGTAATTCAATCAGGATTCAGGCTTTGCTAGGTTGACGAGTGAATACAACCCCACATAATAAGTTGGCTGAGCGTTAGCTATGCGTCAATAGTAGATAGGGACAGAATAAATTTTTATTTTGTTCACAGACACAACACCGTCTAAAATAGGGACAGGTGTGTCATTAGCCCCCGGTAACATTAACCCCCCTCCGAGGATTTCCTGGTATGACCAGATAACCTCCTGAGTAAAATTAAACCCCTTGATGTGTTAACCC
Source organism: Homalodisca vitripennis (assembly GCF_021130785.1). Taxonomy (NCBI): domain Eukaryota; kingdom Metazoa; phylum Arthropoda; class Insecta; order Hemiptera; family Cicadellidae; genus Homalodisca; species Homalodisca vitripennis. The sequence goes on from NC_060214.1 coordinate 36,097,689, forward strand.
CCCGGTAACATTAACCCCCCCCCAGGGAATTTCCTGGCTTGACTAGATAATCTCCTGATGATATTAAACCAACTGTTCAACTTAAAATACTGCCTTTTAAGGTCTGTTTTTATTACGTTTATAATAAACAATTCACGATAGCTGACCTGTGCAAACTTTTCTTCCGAGCTCATTCCTGGCTAAACCAAAGTTCGCAGCTAAAATCTGACGACGGAATCGAAACACAAAATTAAATTTCGGACAAGAAAGGTCCAGTTACTTTTTCTCGTATCTCTAACGGTTAACCCGTTAAAACGCCATTAAAGTCAAAATTTTGATTAAAACTGAAAAATTAAATAACATAGGTCCAAGATAATTCCGAATTCCGCTTATCCCCGAATCTGGCCAACACCCGAAAGGGGGCCTGGTGTGTTTCATTAACCCCCGATAACATTACCCCCCCCCCGGGATTTCCTGGTATGACCAGATAACCTCCTGAGTAAATTAAACGCCCTGATGTGTTAACCCCCCCTGGTAACTTTAAACCCCCCAGGGAATTTCCTGGCACGACCTCATGTCCGAATTTTACCAATCACCAAAATAATTGCTCTTATCCCCGAATTTGCAAGCGTACATCATGGGGGCCTGGGGGCGTAGCCCCAGCGAGCCGAAGGCGAGTCTCTTACTATACAAACATATCCAGAATAGAGTTTAGATTCAAATCCTCGAAAAGTAGCGTTATACTGTTTTTTTTAACATATAGCCTAACTATGGCAAAGGCACATAAATATTTTTCAAATGACAATGAAGTGTTTTGGGATTATTCCGAGCTATAAGCAATAGGACTAACCCAAATGCCGTGTATTGAGTTAGTGTAGAGTACTTCGTCGGCTACACAGAGTCGTGAAACTTGGTACAGGTATTCATTAGAAGCTTACTTCTGTCACCCAAACCGAAATAGTTTAATAACTCATGTAATCAGCTCTAATATGCGTTACAATTCCACTGCTTATGTTAGTATTTTTACACGTTGCCCACAATGCAGACGCAACTTAGCAGAGACTTTATGCTTCTAAAACGTTTCTAAACATAACCAACTGTGCAATGGTTGTTAAGACAAGTGTTCTCATTACGAACCCTAGGAGAACCTAATCTTCACGACCTGGAGTAGAGATTTGGAATGGTATGGGAAGCTAGAGGTTTCTTCCAGTGTCTGTAATAATTAATCTTTGGAACTTGTCGCCATCTTGGTAAAGGAACCTATCTATTGAATCTCAAGTTTTGCGATGTAAGGAATTACTTGGTATTTCACAGTGAATACCACTAAATACCACTTATTTGGATACACCTTCGTGTCCAAGTCAGTTATTCATTGGGTATCAACAAGTCCAAAAACGGTTTGAAAATGGATAGGTTTCATTCAGATAATACAAAGAAATGGAATACATTCTCCTGGTTGGAAGTAAGGAATTGGAAAGGGACAGCAAAACAAAAACAAGTTCTAAGTGAGGCAATTCCTATTTCAGAATAATTCCATTTCAATGTTCTTAAGGCATGAGGTTTATACTTGATAATATAAGAAGTATTAAAAAAAGTAAAGCATCCTTCATTTTTATTGCGTGTTTATTATGTTTATGTAGTGCCTGAAGTGTATCGGTTATATAAGAAGAACTTTTAATATGAAAGGAAACAATCAAAAATAATGTATTCAAATATGCTACTCAAAACTTTATATTTGCATTATTCACAGCATGATCGTTTTCAAATCATATACGTTACGTGTTCATTAGTCTGTGATGCACGAACTCACTATTTCACATCATATACGTTACGTGATCATTAGTATGTGATGCATGAACTCACTATTTCACATCATATAAGTTACGTTATCATTTGTCTGTGATGCAGCACTAATGGTTTTACATCACATTTTTTTATTAAGTACCATTAATCTGTGGTTCATGAAAAAATACCATTTGTGTTTCGAAATAAAACAAACAAGGTCGGTTTGATGTAACTCAAAAAGTTAAAGATAAAACAGGAAGCACGTGGTTTTCCATTTAGATTGTAGGTAGTACTATTCTTTAAAAAGTAACTAATGTTAAAAAGAGGTTCTACCATATGGAACTTTGTTCTATACCCTAATTGCAATAATCGATAAAAAGATTTTACGTTCTAGAGAGTCAGGATTAGTAGAGGAGGGATTTAAACGAAGGATAAAATATTGCGCTTTAAAAGGTTTTTGCAGGTATCTCAAAAACCATAAGAATAAGCACAAATATTGTGGAACACAAAATTAACTTACGTTAAGTTTGGGAAAAAAGTAGTCCCACGCATGTTTCTGATACAGAAGGGTTAAGATAATATAGTAGCACTAAAATGCCACATTTTACAATTTGGTAACAAATATAAAGAAGTACTACACGTTTGTAGTTTTTGCTTGATGTTCTTATGTAGAGTTATTAGCTTTAGAGATAGTATTTTCCATAAATAGGATAACTTATAAAACAATTTTATTTTGTTTTGTTTCGTTTTTTTTGTTTTTTGTGTAAGTTTTGTTTTGTTTTGAGGCACGCACATGTGCCTCATCGACCGTGTGCATGTCACAAATAGCTATATTTTTGTTTGTGCCTATTTATTTGTTTTTGTGTTTCGTGTATTGTGATGTATATTATATTACTATATTATACTGCTAATTCCCTTGTTTTACTGTCATAATTAATATTTGGAGGTGACTATTATATAAGATTAGCAAACCTCTATGCTTGCCTGGCAGTTTATGTTTACGATGTTACTGACGGAGGTGGTGGTCAATCTTAGTGTTCTTTATTAGTATACACCTTAAATTTATTAACGTTATTTGACAATGATATAATCAAAGATACAAATAAAATTAAACTGTGCAGTGATATCCGACGAGTTTAAATAAGTTTTTATCAGGATGTATTTACAAAACCATCTTCTTGTCAATTGAGTTGAAATATTCAAGTGTCCTGTACGCAAAATGTATCTAATTAAAGGAGTACAAAATAAAAAAAATGATTTCATTCAAAACGAGAAGTCCATAGAAAATGTTGAAGCAGATAGAAATGTCAACAATGACGAAACATCTGAGGTAAGAGAAGTGGGTTTCAGAGGGCTTAAGGGGAAGAAATTCAGTGAAATCCAATGAAACAGGAAATATGACAAATTTGGCCATAAAGTATCTTACAACCACCAGCAATAAAATAAAACTAAGGAAATATACTATAAGTGTAAATTTAGTAATCTTTTTCGATTGAGGTGCAGTAAGAACCAATGACAGGTTGCCCAAAACCATTTAAAACCAAATAATGTCATTATTCGCCATATTGTTTTTATGAATTTAGTTTATTAAAAAAGAGGTAACACGAATAAAATAGTATAAATATTATCGTTTACTAAAAACAATACTTTTATCGAAAGAGCCCAAATGATTTTGATCTGTTATTGATTGCAGCTCGTTAATAGTGTTTTTGGGCAATGATTATTTCTAATTTTTTGCCGATACACGTATTAATTAATTTCTAATCTTTTGGAAAAAAGACCTTATTTCGTTTGTTAACAACCGTCAAATTTTAGTACTTTGAAAAGTGTATTATAGACGATGGATGATTTGGAAGAATAACAGATTTCAGACATTTGCCACGGTTGTGTGTTTCGAGAATAGAACACTTCATGAGGATTGGAGTTAAGGAAATCACAAGCAACTAAAAATTTGTGAAACACTCACCAAAGTTTTACTGATAATCGACAATTTCCCCTAGTCTCCCACATTCTCCGGTGCGAGCGGCATGCACGTGTACAGTGCTCTGCTTTGTGCAGTGATAAGGGTTTTGTTTACGCTGGTTGTGGTTTATACGTATAACTTGTTCTGTTCTCAGTTAGACTTTGACGAATTCATCCCTATATTTTGATTAGTTATTGATTTTTATGCTTGCTTAACTAACCTTAAGGGTTTTGACTCCTGAAGAAGAAAGTAGATTCCACACTCGGAAAGTAGTATTCTACTATTGTAACGCAACAATGGAAAATATCAAAAATCTTATTATTCTTTCAAGTTTAGGTAATTATCGTTACGGTAGCATATTTTTTGCTATCTTAGTTGCTGAAGCTCGCTACACTTTCAAATCAGCGAACGAAATAATTAATCTCATCATCATCATGATCATCATATGATCAAGATGATTTTTTATGATGATTTATCATGATCTTTAATTTATTTAATCTTGTTCCGTCAATGTTTTATTCAAGGAATTGCATATACGAGAACAGGATTTTCCAGACACGTGTCATCGTTCAGTGATCAGTACCACTATGTTGTACCATGGAATGTACTACCATGATATGTACCACTCGAAACTGATCTCTTCCTCGAGTAAAGAACTAACCTAAAACATAACTACGATCTAGGTGTAAATAAACAAATCGTAACAGAGCATTGTGACAAGAATTTCAAGAATTACAATCACCATGTTATGTGCCACCTCCAGTAACTTTAAAAACATAAACTTAATGAAAACACACTAATTTTTAAAACTGAACTACATAATACAGGTCCCAATAGCTCTGAAATCGCCTATCAGCTACTCAGGAAAAATCCTGTTTCCTCCCCAATCCTTCCACTGTTATAAACGAACTTAAATAAAAAAATATCCGAGTAAATGAACAGCGAATTACGTTTCTGTTCCGCTTTAAGAGATTCATTGCTCCCAATTTAGATGATAAATTACAACTGAACCTGTTTCACAATAAAACACAAGCCTACAGGACTTTCAGATTCGTAATATTAAAAGAAAACTACTGAAATGTCACATATAATATTTTAATTACATCTACTCAATTAAAATCACAAACAACAATTTCAGCGTTGAAAACTTGAAATGGCTTCAGAAAATATATATGTTTTTAATAGAAGTAGCTGTTCAAATCCCAACAGATTCGAACATAACATATTATCCAATGCAATCTACAGAAAGGGTAACCCACATATGTGGGTCGTGTGCAATTATTGTTATTACACAATTGCATTCTGCTTGTCGCATTCCTTGCAATGCATTACGGTAAGGGTGCCCAACCTTTTTTACCCAAGGGCCACATTGTAAAGCCTTTATGGCCAGGCGGGCCAACATCCCATGGGATTTGGAACCCCAAACAAATACATATTGTTGCTCACATTCATATATCGAACCGAACAACGAAACCATGGTTCGAGCAAACTTCTTTATGTTCTTGAAATCTTCTTCCGGCAAAGCACTATAGAAAGACAACAGATCGCCTCTTTTAAGGCATTCTTGATAATTTTCCTTGTGGGTTTCATTTTTTTTGTTAGGTCAATAATTTCAAGTTGAAGGGATGGAGGCCACAGTATCAATATCACACTTGAATGGATGTTGAAACATGTTGATTCTACCACACTCTTTGTAAAAATCTTAAAATTATTTTGTTAAACTGCTGACTCAATTGGCTGACGACCTTAGCAGCGAACTCAGAAGGGAACGGCACACTAGCTTCAGATACAAATTTTTGACATGTTTCAAAGTGGTCTAAATTCTTATTATTTAGCTGCTTCTCAAAGAGGGCCAGTTTTTTTTTCTAAAAGCATTTACGTGATGGTATGCATCGGTAACAAGAGAATTAGGTCCCTGTAGTTTTAAGTTAAACAGTTGATATGCACTTTGATGTCAACTAAAAATGCTAACTTCCACAACCACACCGGATTAGAAAGTACTGGCTCTTGACGACCTGGTTCTATCATAAAAATATCTATTGCTTCATGAAGTTAAAAAAAAAGTTGTAAAACTTTACCCCTACTAAGCCATCGGAACTCACAATGGTAGGGCACGTCTGGGTAGTTACTGTCTATTTCTGACAAAAATGCCTTGAACTGGCGGTGTGTTTTTGGGAGGACGACCGTATGTAGTTTACTGTTTTCACAACAATTTCCATAACTTCTGATATTTCCAAATTTTTTTCCGCACAAAGCCTGCTGATTTATGATATAATGTAGTATGATGGGTTTTCTCTCCACTAGTGCCTTCCACTGCTTTGTATACGTTTCCAACTACACCTGTTTTGGTACCACTCGTTTTTACCTCCATCTGTAGTCACTCCTTTTAATTTTGTAAAATCAAGTCCGAGACCTAAAATAGTTTCCTTAATTTTAGAAACTATTTCCACACCAGTTACAGTAGTTTTCATTGAATGAACTCCAGCCAGTTCTTCGGTGATTTGAAATTCACTATTTACACCTCTTACAAACAGTAGAATCTGAGCTGCAACAGAGTTATCCGTAGATTCATCCAAAGCAATTGAAAAACATTCAAACTTTTCACAGGCTAACATTAATTGATTGTAGACGTCTTTTGCCGATATCTTCGGTACGGCGAGTCATGGTGTTACGAGACAGACTATAGTCGAATAGATATAACTTCCGAATCGGCGGGGCGGGGAGTTCTGACGTTGGAGTGAGAGGGAGAACTGCCTGGTTGGCTACCTGACCAATAGGAGCGAGGAGCGTCTGACGCGGTTTCCATAGCAACAGGCACTGTTGCCACATCGGCAAAGGCATATTGGCAAAAGTGGTAGGCTTATTTTACTGCACGCTGGTACATCTGGAGGGTTTGTTGCTAATTATTGCTTGTTATTTGCTTCAAAGCAAACCACAGACTACCATGAAGAAATGAACCATGAAACTTTTTCAAATGGTTCAGAGAATCACTTGTACCTAACCTTTCTGCTCCATCGGTTATTGTTATGGACAACGCCCCATACCACTCCAAGATTTTAGATAAGGCCCCAACGCAAGGTAACAAAAAAGCGGAAATTCAGGCATGGCTTCGCGAGCATAACATACAATTTGCAGAAGATTTTACAAAAGCCGAGTTGTTAGAAAATATGTGAAATGAATAAACCACCGGTCCCCAAGTATATTATAGATGAGATGGCTAAAGCCCAAGGACATAAAATTGTCAGACTGCCACCTTACCATCGCCATTTCAATGCAATAGAAATGGTTTTGGGCACAAGTTAAGGGACACGTTGCTCGGAATAATAAAACATTTAACATGACTGAAGTTAGGAGGTTAACCGAAGAAGGACTTCAACAAGTTACAACCGTAGAATGGACGGATATCGTAAAGCACAAAAAAAAATCTATTTCAGAAGCTTGGGCACAAGAAGTTCATTGAAACAGCAGTAGAGGAAATGATAATTCACGTGAATGGAGATGACAGTGACAGTGAAACTAGTGACTTTGAAGATTTTGCTGACGAATATAGAGTGCAAAACTGACCAAGGAACACAGGAAATATACGTCAACAGAATGTATGCTGACGGTGTTTGAAGTATTTTGACAGCCCCCGCAATAAATATATTCGTGCTGTGAATGCAATATTAGGTTTTCAGAGTACCCAAATTATTTGTCCTTCATGATATCCGAATTATTTAGTAGTTGTAGATTATTATATAGTATAATGGTAACATATTAATATCGCACAGATTTGTGTTAAATTAGAGAAATTTCGTTTCTGATTACTAGTATAAACAATCAAAAGACAACACACACTGACGCGTTGTTTGTTGGTAAGTACGCTGGCGCGCACCGTCTCAGTGTTCGGTGAGAAAGTGACCGTTCACGGCAGTGCCCGCACCAACGTGGCAACACCGCGGCATCAGTCTCCCCACTGCTCGCTGCCCCTCCACACCCTTCCAATTCGGAAGTTATATCTATTCGACTATAATAGAGCCTACCAAAGAAAGTTTGTCAGGACAAAGCTCTTCAACAGCTTTCAAAATACAACTTTTGACTATTTCACCATCACTAAAAGGTTTACCTTCCTTATGTGAGCAGTTTTCTAGCTTGCTCTTACAACAGACTCATTTTCATCATTACGTTTAGTAAATATATTTCTCTGTGATGACAAAGATGCTTTCATAGCATCTACTTTTTCTATTCTAAGTTTACCTGAAAGCTGAGCATATTTACTTTGTCCGTGTTTCGTGTCAAAATGCCTTCTGATGTTGTACTCCTTTAACACCGCTATTGATTCGTTACAAATAAGGCACAAGGCACTGTTTCTGTTATTCACAACAAAATATTGCTCACACTCCACTTCTCATTAAAAATACGACACTCATTGTCAATCTTCCTCTTTTTGGTACTACACATTGCGATATAATGTTTTTAAACAATTCGCACTATTATTAAAATTCAACTGCTGCAGTATTCAACACGTAAAGACTGACACCACAAACACTTTTGTCTGCATAGAGACACACGGGCAGTAGGCTAGCACTAGCACTAGGATTGCAGGGGTGGGGTGGGGGGAGGTAGTGGAAATAAACAAGTCACATGGCGAGTGGTGTCCTTGAGTTGGGTAGGGTTACGTCGTCGCACCGCACGCGCGCTCTATTCGCCAGCCGGCAGCCACCATCGTAGTCAGTGAAATCTGTCTGCAACTACTTTACTTCTTTTAACACTCATACTCCACCAAATGAATTCGGCTCGTTCTACGTGAAATCGGCTGGACTGCTTGGTTCTCAAAATTTGTATTTATTTAATATTTCAAGTGCTTGTAAACAAATTTGGTTGTTTTGGCAACAAGGCGGGCCACATAAAAACTGACTCGCGGGCCGTAGGTTGGGCAGCCCTGCATTACGGGATTGCACCGGGTTTGCTCATTATCATACTTACAGCGAACAAAGCATTAGTTGATACTCTTCTTGTTTTAATCTAAGTAAACGTAATTGGAATGGAAATGTTTATTGTCATCAGTACCTTTAACAAAACATCAGTTAATCCTGTTTTTATTTCAAATCAGTCACGTTTTGTCATGTAACAACTAAAAATAAAACTTTACTTTTAGTAATTTTATGATATAGATTTACTTAAAAATGATTTGCGTGACCTTACTTATCAGAATGAAGTTAGGATATTAATGAAACGTTGGAGAATTTCATAACGAGCAAATGTTTATTTATTTATTCGTTTAAAACATATGTTTTTGTCTAAAACCTACTTTGAGTACGGTAGATTTTTAAAGGGTTCACAAGTTAACAAAAAATCCGAACAAGAAAACTGTTGCTGTGATGAAACACTACCACCTATTCTCCGGTATCCATGGCAACGCCGCATATAGTACACCTGGTTGTCAGATGTAAATGGATGTCGTCATAGTTACGTGAAATGGCTACATCCACTCACTCTGTGTCATCCTTTCTACAGTCCATTATATTTTTGGCTGAGCGTTAGTGAATGTCATTACACAGAAACACAACAAACACACGTAACGAAATTACTTTGTTAGATAGGTTGGAGACTGTCTTTACGTGTCAGGTCCTTCAATAATTGGAAACGGTTTATTTGTATAAAGACAAGATAGAGTTCGCTGATGGTGCATGGAATTTGGCTGAAATATTAGCTTAGTCTATGGCTCAGTATGGTATCTCGATGTTGAAATGAGCTAAAGCCTTGAAGCTTTGCATAATACAAATTCAGGGAAGCATAGTACCCGTCATGACGTCTAGTGTACTCTTACCTTGTTTTAGCAGTATAAAAACATACAGCACTAAAAGAAATAAAAAATATCTCAGAGAATTTTTTGAACAAATGTAGAGGAAACGCAATTACTTCCTGCTAGTCACGGTTTTCAGTCCACCTAATCCTATTTACACGTTCTTCAACTCCAGCTCTTACCTCCTCGAGAAGTGCACTTAATCTTCCTGCTGCAAGACTTTACTGAAAAGTTTGTTACTAAATATGCTCACGATGAATTACTACTAGTGATATAGAATTTAGAAGTAAGTCATAAACCTTTCATGTATAAGTAATTGTAAACGTGTCCATCTACATTCAATTAATACAAAGAAATCTTGTATGTACTGAGTATAAAGGTAAATATATACGCTCTTTGTGAGATTTTTCAGAAGAAATTTTCAGCAAACGTGTAATTGTGAACTATAAAGAGTCTTTTATGCTACAAATAATATTGTGATTACAAGCTAAAGGAATAAATGGTAGTCAATTTGAGACCAATAAAAGTTTTTTCTGCATTTGCCTTTACTAGCACTTACTAGGTAGAACGGAAAACTGACAAAATCAATTTATTTGTATTGTTTTAATAAACATGAATCCGACTTAAAATGGCTTTAAAAGGTGTTTTAAGATTGAAAAAAAATAAAAACTTTTATTCCAAAAAACATTTTTAATTTATAATGAAACTGAGTTTTATTAAAAAGTAGACAGTACAAATACGTTATGTATTAAAAGAAAAAATCGGAAAGAAAACTTATTACCAACTAGCTGCTAACAATCTACTGTAAAGTGAAGGCAATAAAATAATTAAAACATCAATCCGTTTTATCCGGTTTTAAAAAAATGTTAGTTTAAAGATTTCAATACTAAAGGATGAGCATAGTGTTGTATTCTTTAATGCTATTATTCCATAAATATATTGTTTTTTCATGGATTTCAGAACCAAGTATTCCTAATACTCCATAGTGGAAACAATTCTTTTCAACTTGATTTCGTTTATTTTACTTAGGTAGTATATTTAAAAACCGCTCTATTCACAACTATTCACAATGTACCATGGACTAAATTTTGTCTAGTCTCCATAGGTGCTTGGGTTTGACTCGGGTCTTCTCATAAATTACAAAAAACAATCACCTGAGCCAAGCCTTAAGTTAAAGGTAAAGGTTCCACATCGGAAGCTTCATTCAGATCGTATATCTCCAAATAATGCCTCACTAAAATGAAATCAGTGATTTTTCAAAGATTTTTTAGTTCAATGATTAATTATGAGATTTTGCCACCAACGAGTCAACCGGGTGATTTAGAAGTGTATGTTACCAGGTAAGAGCACGCCACACCATGTGTCCAGGTTGATTTTGAGATCAACATTCGCTGAGGGTTGCATGCGAAATTCAAAGCCCATGACCAGCGGACAGATCAATCCACAGACAATCGTGCAGATGAGAAATGTTTACAGAATTTTGTTCAGACTACTGAGGTGATGCTATGGCAACGCGTGTCAAAAAATTTGCTAAAAATAAAAAAGAATTCCTGAAAAATTAAACTAAATAAAGTCTATGTGCTTGCACGAATTCCTGAAACTAATGATATTCATTAAATTATTGGTTTCACTGGTAAAAATTTAACTTCAGCTGATATTTTGCTATTTGGTATCACAGCTTTGTTACTGTGTTGTTTCTTGAAATGTGAGTGTTTCAAATTTTATTTTTATTTGTGCTTGATTTAAATTTTCTATTAGAGTTGTTGTTCCCTCGTTTTACACAAGTGAAATTGCTCAGAAAAAATTCTTTAAAACTAAACCTAAATCTAGATATTGGATGGAATCAATTTGAAACCAAGCAACGTAAACGTAAGCCTAAGCCCAATTCAAGAAACCCAGACACACCTAGGCCAGTCCGACCATTTTTTATAGAAATTGTCCAGGGCCTACTATTAGTGAATGTGATAATTACCTAGGTTTAGGTAAAAGTAACATAACATCGGATTTATGAGTACTCAGCGAGGAAATTAAGAGTTTTGTACAATCCCCCCCCCCCCCCACCCCCCCCAATATGAAATAATGATCTAAATGAAATAATCTCCTAGGAACTGCCCATATATGAAACGACCCAGATTAAACATAGTTAATTATCATTTATTAATTAATTCCAAATATTTGACCCAAATATATATGATCGTTTAGCCGATTGTAGCGTTTTTAAAAGCTACATTGGTTTTTTTTATTAAAACTTAAATTAAATGAAAATTTTGGGAAAGAAATATTGAGATTTAATTTTAATTAGATTGTGAGAAGTTAGGATAAAAACGAATATGTAATCCTTTGGAAAGTTAGTGCTGGTATCTTTAAATTATTAGGAAGGCGGTTCACTGCCTTGAATTGATGAGAAACTTGTCTTGTGTACTGCAGTTACGTCAGACCTGAGAGGGCTATTGTTTCTCAATTGTGATACGGCTGGGCCAATGATGAGAACGCCGCGGATGTCCATCAGAAGAGGGTGGAAAGGGGAACTATGAAAACTGCCAGTTCATAATTTTCGGCCTTCTTTTTGGTAATTATCGTGAATTTAGTTGATGACAGTGCGCGCCGTTTCTAAATTTTTTCCTCGAGGGATTTTGAGGTAAGCTCTAAATTTATTGTACGTTATATTGAAATAGTCTTCCAGATCTGATAATAAATTAATTTTGTTGTCTTTTTATAGGAAAAATTAAATTTATAGAAAGTTCAGAGCAATCTGCATTCCTGATTCTCGATGAACAATAAAGTACAATAGAATAAAAAAGTTACATTTTGTTTGTCAAAATTGCTAGAAAAGTGAATTAAAAGTAAACTTTGTTAATATAGCTTTGATTTGAATTTTGGAAATTTAGTAATTTAATAATATTTAATTTGAAACTGTTTTTTATGTGAATTTTTATTGGAAATTAATTGAAATGTAATAATTGATTGAGAGAGTTGCATCTGAATTGCAAAGACTTGAAAGTTAAGGTTCAACTAGTGGAAAGAGAAGTTTTAATTTTATTTTTGAATTGTGAGTGATATATTTGATTAATATTTTTATTTCTTTCCAAAGGAACTTTTGAAATTTACCAAACAGTTTGTCAATTCTTTGGGGAAAATAGAGTGATGCAAATTCTGAAACGTTGAACTTATTAATTTTGCCAGTTTAAAATAAATCCATTATTTTTATTTAGAACTGTGATTTTTATTTTAGACAAACCAGATAATATTTAATAGTTAAAAATTTAGTAATAAATGTTACTGAATATTCACTCGGAGCTTACTAATCAAAACATTTTTTATGTCGTCTTGGGTGTCTGATTGATAATTTTATTCCTAATATTCTAAAATATTAATATCTAAAATCCAAGTCGTTATACCGATGTATAGTCGATATACATACATAACCGAGTAGTATTTAATTTATTTGACAATTTGATTTTTCCCAGTCTCACCAATTTCTCCGGTGCACGCAGCATGTGTGTGTACACTGTACAGTCCTCTGCTTTGTGCAGTTATACGGTTTTACTTACGCTGGATCTGGTTATAACGTACTACTTATTCTGTTCACAGTTAGACGTTGATGAATTCTTCGCTATATTTTGATTAGTTATTGATATTTATGCTTCCTTGACTAATGTTAAGGTTTTGACACATGAAGATAATGATTATTCCACACTCGGAAAGTAGCATTCTATTATTGTAACACAACAATAGAAAATATCCAATATCTTATTATTTCAAGTTTCATCATTATCATTACTTCAGCGTATTTTTTGCTCTTCCATCGCTGAAGCTAACACTTCCAAATTAGCCTTTATTTTCAAACCTTTTATTTCATCTTGTCCAGTCAATGATTTATTTAAGTCATTGCATATTCCAGGACAGGATTTTCCAGACACGTGTCATCGTTCAGTGATCAGCAACACTACGTTTCGAGATCTGGAAACTGATTTCTTTCTCGGTAAAGAACCTAACCTAAAACATACCTGCGATCTAGGTGTAAATAAAAAAAAACGTAACAGAGCGTTGTGACAAGCATAAGTCAAGAATTACAACCATCATGTTTTGTGCCTCCTCCAGTAACTTTAAAAAGATACAAGTAATAAAAAAACAGTAATTTTTAAAACTGAACTACAGAATACAGGCCAAAATATGTCTGTACTTGCCGGTCAACCACTTAGGAAAAATATTGTTTCCTTCGCAATCCTTTTCATCGTCATAAACAAGCTTCAAACAAAGAATATTCGGGTAAATGAAACAGTGAATTACGTTTATTTTCCTCATCCTCGTTTTTTTCGTTTTCTTGGAGTAAGATATTCGTTGCTCCCAATTTAGATGATTAAACTACAACTTCACCTGTTTCACAATAATACACAAGCCTATCGCACTTTTAGATTCGTAATATTAAAAGAAAACTATTGAAATGTCACATGTAATATTTTAATTACATGCTGCTCAATTACAACCACATAAAACAATTTCAGCGTTAAAATCTTGATATGTTTTCAGAAAATATATATGTTTTTAATAGAAATAGCTGTTTTTTAAATCCCAACACATTCAATCATAACATATCCAATGCAATATACAGAAAGGGTAACCCACATATGTGGGTCGTGTGCAATTATTGTTATTACACAATTGCATTCTGCTTATCGCATTCCTTGCAATGCATTACGGTATATGCACCGGGTTTGCTCATTATCATACTTACAGCGAACAAAGCATTAGTTGATACTCTTCTTGTTTTAATCTAAGTAAACGTAATTGGAATGGAAATGTTTATTGTCGTCAGTACCTTTAACAAAACATCAGTTAATCCTGTTTTTATTTCACATCAGTCACGTATTGTCATGCGACAAATTAAAAAATAAAACTTTACTTTTAGTAATTTATGATATAGATTTACTTAAAAATGCTTTGCGTGACCTTACTTATTAGAAGGAAGTTAAGATATTAATGAGACATTGTAGAATTTGAATAACGAGTAAATGTTTATTTATCTATTCATTTATAACATCTGTTTTTGTCTAAAACCTATTTTGAGTGCGATATATTTTTAAAAGGTTCAAAGGTTAATAAAACATCCAAACAAGAAATCCGTTTCTGCGATGAAACACTAGTACCTATTCTCCGGTATCCATGGCAACGCCGCATATACTACACCTGGTTGTCAGATGTAAATGGATGTCGTCATAGTTACGTTAAATGGCTGCATCCACACACTCTGAGTCATCTTTTCTACAGTCCATTATATTTTTGGCTGAGCGTTAGTGAATCTCATTTTACAAAAACACAACAAGTAACAAGGTTTACTTTGTTAGATAGTTTGGAGACTGCCTTTACGTGTCAGGTCCTTCAACAATTGGAACGGTTTATTTGTATAAAGACAAGATAGAGTTCGCTGAGGGTGCATGGTCTATTGTTTCAGTATCTCGATGTTGAAATGAGCTAAAGCCTTGAAGCTTTGCATAATACGAATTCAGGGAAGCATAGTACCCGACATGACGTCTAGTGTACTCTTACCTTGTTTTAGTAGTATAAAAACATACAGCACTAAAAGAAATAAAAATATCTCAGAGAATTTTGACAAATGTAGAGGAAACGTAATTACTTCCTGCTTTTCACGGTTTCCGTCGACCTAATCCTATTTAAACCTTCTCAACTCCAGCTCTTACCTCCTTGAGAAATGCAGTTAATCTTCTGCTGCAAGACTTTACTGAAAAGTTTGTTACTGTATACACTCACGATGAATTACTACTAATGATATAGAATTTAGAAATAAGCCATAAACCTTCCATATATAAATAATTGTAACATTTCCATCTACATTCAATTATACACAGGGTTTATGTACTGAGTATAAAGGTAAATATATACGCTCTTTGTGAGATTTTTCAGAAGAAATTTTCAGCGAACGTGTAATTGTGAACTATAAAGAGTCTTCCATGCCTCAAATAATATTGTAATTACAAGCTAAAGGAAAAAATGTTAGTCAATTTGAGACCAATAAAAGTTTTTCTACATTTGCTTTTACTAGCACTTACTAGGTAGAACGGAAAACTGACAAAATCAATTTATTTGTATTGTTTTAATAAACATGAATCCGATGTAAAATGGCTTTAAAGGTGTTTTAAGATTGGAAAACAAAGATTTTATTCCAAAAACATTTTTATTTTATAATTACAGTAAACTGAGTTTATTAAAAGTAGACAGTACAATACATTATGTATTAAAAGAAAAAATCCAAAAGAAAACTTATTACCAACTAGCTGCTAACAATCTACTGTATAGTGAAGGCAATAAAATAATTAAAACATCAATCCGTTTTATCCGGTTTTAAAAATGTCAGTTTAAAGATTTCAACTAAGGGATGAGCAGAGTGTTGTATTCTTAATGCTATTATTCCATAAATATATTGTTTTTCATGGGTTTCAGAACCAAGTATTCCTAATACTCCATAGTGGAAACAATTCTTTTCAACTTGGTTTCGTTTATTTAATTAGCATATTTAAAACCGCAACTATTCACGACGTACCATGGACTAAATTGTGTCTAGTCTCCATAGGTGCTTGGGTTTGACTCGGGTCTTCTCACACATTACAAAAAATAATCACCTGAGCCAAGCCTTAAGTTAAAGGTAAAGGTTCAACATCGGAGCTTCATTCAGATCGTATATCTCCAAATGATGCCTCACTAAAATGAAATCAGTGATTTTTCAAAGATTTTTTTAGTTCAATGATTAATTATGAGATTTTGCCACCAACGAGTCAACCGGGTGATTTAGAAGTTTATGTACAAGGTAAGAGCACGCTACACCATGTGTCAGGTTGATTTTGAATCAATCTTCGCTGAGGTTGATTCAAAATTTCAAGTCTACAAAGAGAAAAACTGAACTAATCCCCTGGATCTTAGCACACCTCTCACATCTCGTCCATATGTACGATTCATCTTCTGTCTAACCAACATAATCAAAGCTCATACAGAAAAAATCACACGAAATTACAAGTCTGCTTAAAAATTTGGCAAATAAATTATGTTTGCTTTTAAAAGACAGAAAAAGACGTGATGCATTGCTACTTTTTTTAAAGGCTACAGTTAATACACAGTTATTTTTACTCAGTTATTCTTATTAGTAATAGTATATTACAATTAGTGTTCAGTTATAGTAGTTTTTACTGAGTGCTTACATACATTTCTTGTTTTAGTTTCAATGTTACCAATTAGGACATAACGTTGAAATTAAAATATTAAACAAGTTGTTGTATAGGATTCAAGAAAAATAGATTTTAATTTGTAAAAGTGTATACGTTATTCACAATAGAGTAAAAACATTTATAGGTGTATTAAAATACTAAAGAGACATTGTTTTCAAGAGGTAATCATCTACGGTATGGTAAGGCAACAGACAACAGTTCCTTAATCCAGTAAAATTTCTCTGACTAAATTTGGTTGGACGGAGGAAACGTGGGCAGAGTAAGAGGAGAGGAGGAGTAAGACAATTACAGGAGGCTCAGGTGGCTACTGATATAATGTCATCAAATTACATTCGAGTGCACTCCAGTGACGACTATCATAATGAGCTCCCTCTTTCTCTTCTCAAGAATATTTAGAATCTGAAAAAGTTGATGTCTCTAAAAAGACTATGTAAAAGACAACTAGCAATTTCGTAAGCATTGTACATATATGAGTACTTCTGGTTCGATTGAATTGTATTTTAGATTCCAATAAGAAGTATGCCTATTTCCACGATCTAGAAAATTTGTAAAAATTATGGCTATTTTAATTTAATCAGGTCATAGAATTTTTTTAATCTATAGTTGATTTAGTCTCGTTTTCCCGTTCCAAAAAAATCATATACATACACAGACCTGAGAAGCCTATTTCTGTCAAAAGACAATTAAGATGGGTTTTTAATAGTCTTTAAATATATAGTAAAAATTATATAGTAACTTTGTCTTTTAAATCTAATACTTAATATTTGCTATAACTGTACAGTTTAAAGTATATTTTTTGCTAAAAAACTTAATTTTTCTATCTGGACACTTTCTTACTCTGTGCTCAACGGCGATTTCAGAAAAAGTTGAAATAATGATAAGTGCTGCTATCAAACTTACTCTATGCTTTGCCACTATAAATGTAAACATTAAAAAAAATCTCGTTTAAGCCTCAGCGTCAGCTATGCCGGTTTCGAAATGCACCGGTTTTTATTAAAGTACAGAGTACATGATAGAACCTCCCCGGGATTTGAACCCGTGATCTTTCGTTTAGAGAGCCGAGACTATAATCATTAGTCTACGGAGGAGGATGTAAACAAATTTAAAATAGTGGTTAAATTAACTAAACATTTCGTGCTGTCATAAAACATTGTTTAAACGGAGCAATTGATTAAATATGACAGGCTCTTTTAATTAATATTTTGCAATTTTAAGGGCCAAGATGGGACTAACGTTACTTTAGAGACACCTGGTAACCTAAGAATGTTCATGTAAAATTTCAGTACAATCGGTAGAGTATTGTACGCGTAATAAAAACAAACAAACAAAGAAACTTTCACGTTTATAATATTATTATGATATCTTTATCGATAGCTGGTTTTGGTTGATTTTATACCACTTGGTTGATAAGTTCAAATGGAAAGGGCAGAATGCAAGGTATTATTTCCAACAGAGTTTTCGAATCAGTTCTGTAAGGCTTTTCTATGTGACATTTCTTTTCCTTGTTTGCGTTTTTTCATAAGGTCACAAGATCACGTACAAATCGGCATGTATTAACGGGTTCGTTAATAATAAAATAAGTAATATTTGTGTATATAGACTATTATATTGCCGTTCAGCGCACAAGTCAGATTTAACGTACTTTACGCCTTTCAGATAACTTTATCGTAATTGCACTAAAAATGACAAAAGCAGTGGTAAAAATAAAATGATCGTTGAATAAAGTAACAGGAGACACTTATACGGCTTAGGAACAATACAAACATGATATCACTTTCACAGGTTGAAAGATACACACTGGTGTATGAAAGATACCTGTAGAAACGGCTCAACATACGCTGGGATTAAATATTGTAATTAATTATATGTACATAATTTTGAATTTACGAGGATCGTTCAATAAGGAGACACATTACTACTGCTCAAAAAACGATCCATATGAAACGTCCAGGACACAACTTGCGTTGACATCTGATCTACTGTTCAATCATGTTTTGTACAAATAACCTCAAATTTACTCAGTTGGTGAGTCCCTTCGAGAATTACACCACGGAAGAGATACGAGTCGTGATCAGGTTAGAAGCGGAGGGTGAGAACGGTTGTAAATTCCAAGAAAGAATGTTTAAAGTGTACGGTGACAACTTTTTGAATCAATCGAAATTTTGAAAATAGTAAAACAGTTAGTGGCCGTACAAAAGTTTCTGATGAGCAATGCAGTGGACGGCCGGTCGAAGTTGGTATTTCTCTCTCTCGAATTCTGATTGACGCTTAAATTCAGAACAATAAGCTTATCACTGTTAAAAATATGCAAATAAATGCGTTTTGAAACTGTCCATAAAACTATTCACAACAAGCTGTAGCGCAAGATAACCTTTGCGAGATGGGAGCCTAGACAATCCACGGACGCTTACAAAGAAACCCGGTTTCAAATCAGTCAACAGTTGAAAAAACCGATATTCGATTGAAGGAGATTTTATAATTTTTAAAATAATTGTAACATGCGATGAAAAATGGATCCACCACGATGAGCCAGAGGCAAAATGATAAAACCTTGAATAGAAAGCATCCATACGATTTCTCCCACTTGCAAAATATGCAGGACCCAACAATCTGCTCCTAAACTGATGGATATTCAGGCGCCAGTTTTTGTGATTTTCATTTAAGCAAAAAAAAATAAATAAATAAAATAAAAAACAGCCATTACTACAGTGAAATTCTGGAAAACAAGATAAGACTTGCCATTCGAAAGAAACGCCTCAGGCTCTTGACTGAAGGCGTGATTTTTCTTCATAACAACGACCGCATAACAACCACATTCGGCACAGCTAACGAAATAAAAACTTCAAAAAGTGGCTTGGGAGATTTTTCCACATCTTCCCTAAATTCCTGAATTCAACTTATCAGACTTCTATATGTTTGGACCCCTAAAGAGGGTCTTTTTCAATTTTCAAACATTTTAAATCTAATGAAGAGGTCAAAAATGAGAAAAAAAGTTCATGCCAAGAGTTTTAATTCAATATTATGTAAATATTACTGTAATATGGGTGGTTAACAAATTTTTTCATAAGCTTATGGTGGGTCGAGGAAGCATTTTGAATAGATCATTTCAATTAAAATAAAATCCAAACTTGAAAAGTAGTAAAATAACTACGATATTTTAAAATAGCAATATATCGATATGGCGGAATGGTACTTACTGTTACTTATATTTATGATTTCTTAAAAAATATTTTTGTATTTAAAGTTTATGTCTGTGCCTGAGTGTTAAAAAATGGCAGCAAAACAGAAAAAAATTTTAATTAAAAAAATTAAATAACTTTTATCGAATAAATGAGTTTTAAAACAAAACATGTACATTACTTTAATTTTAAAATATGCTGTTAGTACATTTTTACTATCATAAAAATACGGCACTATTTTAAAGAAGCCTTTTGGAGAAGTATTTCAATCTGGGATTTCCCTTGAGATGTACGCGTTAATTCACCACCAATAAGCCAAATCACCCCCACCCCTCAAATTGAGGCCTTTTAATGTTGAAGATAATTATTTTGAATTTTTTTTGCATCAAATTACATGTATAGAAAGAAATAGTGTTAAATCTACTTGGTATCATAACTATAATTTAATGCCTGGATGGCCTGCTTCAACCTGTTGAGTATATAAAAAATAATGAAGTATAAGTTCGGAAACTTCCCCAGTAAAATCTTTGAGCTTTAACACTCCATAAATGTGTTGTACATTAAAACAAATGACCGTATGCAGTTTTAATGTTTTTTTCTGTAAAATGTAAGGGAAGGGTTGAACCTCCTGACCCTCCCTTATATACAACCATTGCTTCACCTTATTTAAAATGTAACAAAAGTAAGATTTTGAACAATGATTACTCTGGATGAGTGCTTTTAGAAAAAACACTGGAAGTTCCAGAATTGGGCTGTGGATTATCTTAAAGCGGTTGATAAAGATTCCAAAACAAGATGACAATACCCGAAACTACAAGAAATGTTTGTTGTGTTATAGAAAACAAAAACTAATCTTAGAAAATAAACAGAAAATGGATTGATGCAGTATAGTTCTCACGAGCTGCTGAAGACATGAAACGTTTCTGTAGTTGAAATTCAAATGCTGTACTCTCACCAAATGACCCGGCTCATTTCATCACATGATCTGACGGATCTCAGATCATTACGTGAGTAGACCTCCCGCGGATCTGGCGCTAACATGGGCTCTTATGGAGTTATTCTGGACCAATGAGAGAGCAGCAATGGCGGCTAGGCCACGCCCCCTGCACCCCTCCCCCGCCACCACCATCGCCTCTGGACCAATGAGAGGGCAGCAATGGCGGCTAGGCCACGCCCCCTGCCCCCACCTACCCCCTCCTACACCCCCTGTCACCTCCTGGTCCCTCCCCTAGCCAATGGGAGATTGTCTCTTATGGGAGGTACATTTCGGTGTTTCCTAACCACAGACTTCCTGTTTTCCGACGACTTATCTCAACCTAGACTTCCTGTTTGTCACACACCTCTGACTTTCTGCACTGCTTAACCACCCGTCCACAGGTTCCGTGTCGACGTCTATTGACACTCACCTTTTTGAGTACCTGAGAGTCTTAACACCCGCACCCGCGTATCTGATGGCTCCTACAGGAGTCCGACACTGTCCTACTGCCTCCCGCACTCCGAGCCTGGCGTAATGCCCATACCCGGATTTTGACCGCCTAACCTTTACCGGCAATGCACGACATATTCCGTCACCCATCTTTTCGAGTACCGGAGTGCATGACAAACCGCACCCACATTTCTAACGGCCCCTGCCCAAACATTTCGAATGCCTCCAATACTCTTAACCACATATATTACCCACACTGTTATTTTCTAACAATTCACTCCAGGACCTAGCCACCCATCTATACCCCCGTCTCTTGCAGACCCATACCTGAACAGTTCCTCACAGGGTTCCAACTTATACCCAAATCGGTACTCTGATCGCCTATCTTTTATCGGATGAATGATGATCTTTTAACCGTGTACTCGTACCCTGCCGAAACCCTACACTTTTCGATTGCCTCCAGTACTCCTACCCGAGCGTATCGCTCATACACGGATTTTGACCATTTTTACAGTCCAATGTACCACATAGGCCTGCAATCGCCCGTCTCCTGGACATGCACCTGTATTTCTAATGATCGTTACAGAAACCTCACACTATCCTATTACCTCTCATACCTTGGCTCTTAACCACGGATATTTCACATACTACGATTTCTAAATCCCCGACCTTTACGCGTGTATACGCCTACAGCCTCCCACCTCTCTCGTGTACCCAAGCGTCTTCGGCCCTCATCTGCACCCTGCTGAGGCCCCACACTTTCCACTCCTAGTCAGGCATAAAGCCTATACCCAGATTTTTACCATTTTACCGACCAATGTACCACATTAGGCCTGCAATAGCCCGTCTCCTGGACATGCTAAGACCTACTTTTCTAACGGATCCTGCAGAGGCTTCACACTTTCCTATTGTCTCCCATACCTCGGCTCTTAACTACGGATATTGCAACATACTATGATTTCTCACTCCCTGACCTTTACGTGTGTATACGTCTACAACCTCCCACCTCTCTCTCTCTCTCTCTCTCTCTCTCTCTCTCTCTCTCTCGTTGTACCCAAGCGTCTTCGGCCCTCATCCGCACCCTACCGAGGCCCCACACTTTCCACTCCTAGTCAGGCATAAAGCCTATACCCAGATTTTTACAATTTTACCGACCAATGTACCACATAGGCCTGCAATAGTCCGTCTCCTGTACATGCTAAGACCTACTTTTCTAACGGATCCTGCAGAGGCTTCACACTTTCCTATTGTCTCCCATACCTCGCTCTTAACTACGGATATTGCACATACTATGATTTCTAACTCCCCGAGCTTTACGTGTGTATGCGCCTATATCTCGTGTACCCTAGCGTCTTCAAGGTCCTCACCCTCACACTGACGGGACAACAACACTTTCCAAATGCCTCCCGTACTCTTACCCAGGGGTATCACCCATACCCAATTTAGACCACCTACACATTACCGACTAGTATCCACAAAGTCCAACAGGCATCCATATATTAATATGTCGTACACCACGTCTCTTAGCCCTTACACATACTCCACGACTCCACACTCTAAAGTGTTTTACTACGCGTAGCGTCACATTCGAAAAATTGTCTT
Source organism: Homalodisca vitripennis (assembly GCF_021130785.1). Taxonomy (NCBI): domain Eukaryota; kingdom Metazoa; phylum Arthropoda; class Insecta; order Hemiptera; family Cicadellidae; genus Homalodisca; species Homalodisca vitripennis. The sequence goes on from NC_060214.1 coordinate 36,120,646, forward strand.
CCCACCATTAATACCCTGTACTGGTTCCCACACATATAGTTAACACCTTTACCGTATTAATCTCCATATACGAGTATTTACCGAGCACATCGCACAATCTTAGTTAGCCTTACCTTCGTAGGGTTCAAACTTGCATTTCGTTCAATTTCTAACATACCGAGGTCCCCATTAAAAAAAACAGGCCTAACACGGGACTCTCATTTTACTGACAAATATTCATACATTACCTGAAAGTGTAATGCTAATATTTACCGAGTTACTTTCCCAACAGGATATTCTCATCCCGAGGTCCTAGTCTCAAGCTAACAGCTTATAACACGAGGCGTACCTTCTGAGCGACTACTATTTGCCGATCAATGCCGGTGCATATGTTTCAATACCTGGACACCTAATGTCTACGAAGTACTTCATATACTCTTATCCCACGCAACCATCACGGGACCCTAATTTCTGTTACCTTTCACTTGGATGTCTATCACTTCATTCCGGGACCCAACTCTCAAACAGACTTAACCGGTAATTAAAAGAACCGTATTTCATTATTAACAAAGCACCATACATTTATTTCAAACTACTGCTTAGACATTTAGTTTCCATATTAATCAAGTATTTTGTTTTCACTTAACCCACGCCTCCCTTTACGGCACTCCAACTTTTTATCCACGTTAAATCCACCATCACTTTCTAACGGCCAGGCTCTCATTTTCATAATATCAAGCGGGCGTAGCTTAATACGGAATACCATCTCATACAATTTAAGCTTTACCGTGTGTAATTATATATGTCGCTTATACTTGGACATCTAAAGACCCATCATACCTCACTCTGGTTTCCTAGCTGTTCCCTTACTTTAATTTATTTATAAAGAGACGCATACAGAGGTATTAGTCCAATCGTCTCGAGACCCGCGTTATACTAATGTTTATATTATAATCTATACTAGCACTTTATGAAATCTCGACCACAGTGACTTACCCATTGCACCGGCTCATGACACTGCTTCGTAACGGACAGTTTGCGGTTTGCGGTTACCTGCATCCTCGGACTCTGATAATTCATTTTTCTACAACAATATTAAAACTAATAACTATTATAACATCTTCAGTACAGCACGGGATATCTGCCATCCTGAATACAGTCGGAATAATACATAGGTACTGCATTCGGTGTGTAATAAGTTTTAATTTTTCTCCCGAGTGTGATGTAAAGAGCTTTAACTTATTTATAGTCTATTTAAAAAAAACGTATACCGCTTCGTATACTTTGAATTTAGTTAATCATACAGGATGCGATGATTGAGGTAAAAAACCCAGACGAGTAACGGTACAGCTGCAACCGCAATTTTAAGAGACCTCATTGGTCGGAATAAACGCGTCCCTGATTGGTCTAAAATAGCCGCCAAGCACTCTGATTGGTCGGTGTTCTACACAGGCGGCAGAGATTTCCCTGTCTCGCCAGTCTGGAGGTGGACGTCAAAGAGGTAAGACCTATGTCGCTCTGTTCCTTGATATTGCACAACATTGTGTATACAGAGTCGATATCAAGACAAGAAATTTTATAAAAGTAAATTAGCTTATAGGAGTTTTATTACATTTTCAGTTTATTAAGTGCTTGTACTTTATTTAGCGATCACAGACATTAAACTCCTTTACACTGTGTGTGTGTTCTTAAAGTGTTTATACTATTGCTTCTTTAAATCTAATACAGTGGTTATTGTGTTTTTTATGAAAGTGAACAAGTTAATTCGTTGTGTTACTGTGTTTGTATCGTAGTGACAAATCCAACATAGATTTCATTAATTTATTTGTGTGTCGTATTTATAATCAAGTTTTGTGTAATTTATTTCGGTTATTACATCATACCACAGTGCACTGTAAAAAAGTTTACTGCGCATGCGCGCACCTCCTACACTTACTTAAATGCGTAACGTGGTCTTCTTGTCATTCTTTAGACGTGACGTTGAACAGTCAACACCCATTCCAAAAGCTTGTATCAAAGCTGCTTGCTGTATTATTTTAGAGCTAATTACATACAAACATGGATCCCGTAAAAGTTTCTGCATACCGGTGAAACCTACTGTAGAAGGTTTAGAACATATGGGTCAGAAACAGTTTTCAAGTTTTAACCCAGTACCCAAAGGAGTGTCCGAACTTGATTGGATTAAAAAGGGTTTTGGGAGTATTGTCGAAAAGGCGAAAAGCCGGTACTACCGACGAATATGACTACCTAGGCTTCACTTTAGATTCTCTGAATTTTAGGGACCAAAGATTCCGGATATATCGCTTATAGACCTGCAAATCAAGTTCACGGGGATATAATTTGGGATATATTTGGAAAACTTATCCAAAGTAATTCGGATTCGATTAAGTCCATGGACACATTTTAGAGAGTTAAGTGCACCCGCACCAATATTCCAGTAGGTAGTGGTGGCCTCAGAAGACCAGGTTTGTACAATAATTTCCAAGAAGAATGTAAAGCACGTAAAGGTATCGTAGTTATTAAGAATAGCGATAGTCTGTGTCTGCCCCGAGCTATAGTGGTAGCAAAAGCCTATGCCAAAAAAAGATCCTCAGTTCAAGGCTATACGTGAAGACAAGGGTAAGCGACACAAACTTTTAGAGCCCAAAAACTGATTGTCTAAAGCCGGGGTCCCAAATTTCTGAACAGGGAGCGGGGATCCCCGAACTTAATTAAATTTCAAGACCACCTCAAAAAGTACAATATTACAGTTTATAATTACGATAATAAGGGTCGAGATGTTTATTTTTCAGGTACTAACTCCGATGCTCAGTACAAAATAAACTTGTTGTATCACGAAGGCCATTATAATGTAATAACTAGCCTAACTGCAGCTTTTGCGTGCCATTTTTTCTGCGAAGCATGCCATGTCCCTTACGGACCACAAAGCTGAACACAGGTGTTCAAATATCTGTCATGCGTGCCAGACAGTCTCTCCGCCTTGTAAAGAGGAGCATGGGGGAATTTTATGCCCTGACTGTAACATGACCATGAAAAATCAGAACTGTTTTGCGGCTCATAAGAGTGAAACGTTGTAAGTCCGTAAAAAAATGCTTACAGTGCCAAAGACTTGTGTTTTTGAACAACCGTAAGTCAAAACATGTGTGCGGTGAAGTTTTTTGCAAAATTTGTAACGAATTCATGCCCCCGAACCATCAATGTTACATGCGGGTCGACACAAACAAACCAAAAACCAAAGACTTTTCTTTTCATTTTCTTTGATTTAGAGACCCGTCAAGATGAAATTTTAACGGAAGAATCTAGAGTTCATAAAGTTAACCTTTGTGTTTCTCAACAATTTTGTTGGAAATGTATTAATGGTAAGTCTTGTGAAATGTGCAAAGACCGAACAAAGATCTTTGATAGTGATCCTGTGAATCAATTTATGAATTTACGTAATGGAGGAGAGAAAAAAATTCAAAAACGTATGTGTAATGGGCTCATAACGGTCAGGGTTTTGATTTTCAATTTCTGTTAAAGTACGTTCTCGAACAAACAAAATTCACTCCAGAGCTAATTATGCGTGGCACTAAAGTCATTCTTATGGAACTGGATAACGTTAGATTTATCGATTCGCTAAATTATTTTCCCATGGCCCTCTCTGCACTACCCAAAGCCTTTGATCTCCCCCCGGAGAAGAAGAAGGGTTACTTCCCTCATCTTTTCAACACTTTGGCAAACCAAAATTATGTGGGCCCCCATACCACCCAAGGAGTACTACTGTCCTGAATCAATGTTTGAAAAGACTTACAAAGATTTTGAAAATTGGCACAACGACCAACTTAACCAAAATGTAGTTTTTGACTTTCAAAAAGAGTTGGTCGAGTACTGTATCTCCGATGTGGAGATACTGGCGCAAGCGTGTATTAAGTTTAGAAACATGTTTCTGAAAGAATGTAATGTAGATCCATTCATGGAAGCCGTCACCATTGCCAGTGCCTGTAATTTGGTTTTTAGACGGAATTTTCTCAAAGCCAACACTATTGGTCTAGTCCCAAAGAACGGATACCGTATGGTTGATAACCAATCGCCTATTGCTTTACAATGGCTGAGCTGGGAGGAAGAACAGCGTAGTGTGTCCGCATTTCAGCATGCGGGGAGGGACAGAGAAGTTAAAATCGAGGGATTAAAAGTAGACGGTTTTGACGGAGAACGAATCTATGAATTTCAGGGCTGTTTATTTCCATGGGTGCCCGAAATGTTTTCCATTTAATAGAGAAGAACCACTCAAAGAGGACCCTTCCGACTCCCTGCACTTAAGGTTCGAGAGAACCAAAGCTTAAAATGGCTCGTCTCCGAGCATCTGACTATGAAGTAATTGAAATGTGGGAGTGTAAATTCAATCATTTAAAGAAAGAACAAAAATTGGATTATCTAAATTTTCTCCCCATTCTAAACACACTCCCACTCAATCCCAGAGAGGCCTTCTTCGGGGGCAGAACAGGCAATGCAAAATCTTATCACAAGTGCGAGGACGGGGGGAAAACAATTCAGTATGTAGACGTTTGCTCCTTGTACCCGTTTGTCAATAAGTTTTCTCCTTATGTTTTATCCCATCCAAAAATATATGTAGGGGACAAGGAGTGTAGAGAAAGAGGCATGGAGGCCGAAGGTCTCATGAAATGTAAAGTATTGCCTCCACTAAATTTGTACCATCCCGTCCTTCCAGCACGCATGAACAATAAATTAATGTTTGTTTTTATGCCGTACATGTGGTCTAGAAATGCTAAACACAGACTGTAACCATAACATCGAAGAAAGAGCATTGACAGGGACATGGACAATGCAGGAAATGAGAAAGGCCGTAGAGAAGGGGTATACCATTTTAGAAATGTACGAACTTTGGGATTATAAAATTATTACTTACGAAGACGGTGGTCTTTTTACGGATTTTATTAACAAATTTCTCAAGATTAAACAGGAGGCATCGGGCTACCCCTCTTGGTGCCTCACTGAAGAGGACAAGGCTAAGTACGTTCAAAATTATTATGAACACGAAGGTGTCAGACTTGACCCTTTCAAAATTGAAAAGAACGGAGGTCTTCGCTCCCTTGCTAAATTGATGTTAAATTCTTTCTGGGGTAAATTTGGTCAAAGGGAAAATCAGACAAAAACATCAATCATAAGAGACCCCTTTGAATACTTTCAGTTGCTGTCCAACCCTGAAATAGATGTAAATACTACTCAAATTATTAACGATACTGTACTAATTGTGAACTGGCAGCATATTGAAGAAGCCGCAGAAGCCCTAAGGACAGTGAATGTTGTGGTTGCAGCATTTACAACGTCACATGCTCGATTAAAACTGTATGAACACTTAGAAAAGTTAGGGAGGCAAGTTCTTTACTATGATACAGACAGTGTCCTTTACGTACACAGGGAGAGTATGCACAAGGTCCCCACAGGGGACTACTTGGGCGAAATGACCGACGAGTTGGCTGACTATGGTCCAGGGTCATACATAGTAGAATTTGTTTCCGGAGGCCCCAAGACTTACGCCTATCTTGTCTGGTCAACAAATAAAAACGCACTAGTTGAAGTTTGTAAAATAAAAGGCCTTACTCTAAATTTAAAAACTAGCGAAAAATTAAATTTCGAAACATTGAAAGCATTAGTTCTGAGTAATTCATTTGGACTCAGTGGACATAGAAGAGAACAGAATAAGACGAACCAAGGACAAAGACATTGTTACAGTCAAAGAAACAAAGTCTTTTAAAATTACAGGGCCCAAAAGGAGACTTGAAGGACCCTACGATACTGTACCGTTTGGATTTAAGAAACAAAAATTAACACTCTAACATGTTTAAAAAACTACATTTTCACCAATCACAACGTTAAAATTTCATTACAAATCCTGAGACATACATAGAGAGAGATTAAATGTAATTATAACCCACCACATCCGTTGGTTGTGACCGAACGTTCGTTAAAACCGCTTCCTTCAGATGTGTACTAGTATTGAATTATGTTATGAGAGCTGACAACGAGTAAAAATTTTATATTATTTTATTATACAGGTATTTCAATTACGTACAAAAGAACTTTTTTAAATACTAGATAATTGTACTGTATTATTGCAGCCATTACATATAATTTTGCACTCCAGACCCTTCTTTGGGTGGTTGGCCGAAAGTGCAAAATACAAATGTTTTGAGTGTATATCTCCCCCCGTCATCTTTACCTTCAAATGTCACATAAGTGTGAATGTTTGATCACCCTCGCGTCAAGGGAGCTTCTGCTTCTAAGGCCGGCGTAAAACCTGTAAGTCCTGGAGCAGTTCGACCTCTTTCACGGCCGGCTTAAAACCCGTAAGCCCGGGAGAGGTTGACCCTTGGACAGTGTGGAGGGTGAGACTGATTTGAAGGAGTGAATGTGGGAACTCAGTAGGATGCGTGGACTTGGGCATGGAGATGAACAAGTCTATGCTCCGAACGGCTCAGCATGAACGAGGTCTCTAAGGCAGGCCTAAACTCTGTAAGTCCTGGGACCGTGATCGTGTAATATAGTGACCACATTGAATGTGTACTGATGACGGAGCCGATAAACGCTGATTTCCCTCTTCTTAAGCCATCTGATACAGCAAACTGTTAGATACGTCATTACATAGTTATTTGCTCGAATGTTAGCATTTTATATTTGTTTATTGTTTTTAATAACATAAATACCTTCCAGTGTATGGATAAAGTCAATTATCACAAACATTTTATCATACGATTTTTCTACGTCACTTAAATATGCTCTTATGTGTGATCTCAGGTCCACTTCAATACATACACGCTGACATATCCATCAAACACTATTCACTCTGTAATTTCACCACAAAATCAGAATGTCTAGGAGCTTTAAATAATTATGCCCCTCAAACACTCACATGCACTACACAGACTTACAGGTGGATACCAATAGTTTTATTTATAAATTTGTAGATGACTCGTCTCATGTTCATTCGCAAATGAGCACTTCAGAGCGTTAACATGGCAACCTTCCTTAAGCTTGAATCTAGAAATGTGGTTAACAGAAGTGAGAGGTTTCGTACCACACGTGAAGAACTAACGTTTATACTGACCTCTCCCATTGACTCAATAGATTGGCCCCTAGCATTTTCAGAGTACATTGTCGATCATATAAAGGATGGAGCCTCACCTACTGATCACTTTGGAATTACAATTAAACATCAAAGTATAGCCAAAGAAGGGATTATATACCTTTCATGGCAGCATCTAAATTAACCTCTTACGTGTTTGATGATGCGCTTGAGAAGACATTCGTTAATGTGGAAACATTGATAGGGCCTTTAATTGTGACAGCAACTATAGTAAAAGTACCTGAGCAGTTTCTTCAGTAATAGGCATTTAGTATATCTCCTTGTATTATTAGTAAAGAGACAGAGAGAGGTTAGGCATTGAGTTGAGGATCACTTTGTGTTTGCTTTGAATAGGTACACGGAGGAGGAATAAAAATAAGTACAAAGACCCATTTTACGTTTTTTAGTAGAGTGAATTGAAAGACTTCTCCGAGTATAGTGAACTGTTGAACTTGCAATGGATAAAATAAAAAAAAAATAAAAATAAAAAATAAAGTATAAAATCTATCTCACCGAGAGGTGAGGTACAAAAAAAATATGTTGGGAGGTAGCAGATTTGTCATGGAATGGCTACCACCGTAAAGAGCGATGGTTGGGGCTTTTTTACACACGTGGATAGGCCTACTGGGGAAGGAGCCACGTAAAAAATCTCCTAAACAGCGCCATGGTCCTACGCCCTGGTCACGCGGCAAGCACGTGTGTACCTAGCCGTGGTGGGGAAATGTGACCACACTCGGTCACAACACGGTTGTTAAAAACATATAGACCTCACCGAAAACATACGAGTATTTCTAGGACGGTCAGATTAACATATAGAATAGTGACACCATTTAATCTACATCACCAATAGCATGACTTACTGGTTTCATCATCTGAACCCTCATCTGCACCCTGCGGCCTTAACACTGTTGCCAGTTTTACTTGTAGTGAAAATTATTGGTCTCCTCTCAGCATATGTTGCAATAAACAAACGTTATCAATTGTTACCGTAAACAAATAAATGTACATTTTATTTCACTCATCTATTTTACATTCATATACATTAAGCAGAGCCAGTATATGACCATATCCAGGTTATAATTAACTTTATAAAAAAGGAAATTTTTACTCTGGGTGAATTTAGGTTAAGTTGGAGTATCCTAGTAGTCCTATTCCTGGTAGCCCTAACATTCCTACTCCCTTATATCCTAGGTAGTCCTTAATCAACCTAAAACCCTACGCTCCAACTTAACCTAAATCACCCAGAGTAAAATTTCCTTTTTATAAAGTTGTTTTTCATAGATTTTAAGTTAAAAATACATATTTATAACATTACAGCAAATCCGACTGTCTATGAACACGTTCCAAACCTGTGGAAGAGTACAACTCGAGGAGCTGCACATGAACAACTGCACCGTCTCGCTGGATGCCTTCTCTACCGCCTTCACTAACCTGCGGGTAATGGACCTATTACTGACACAAAGATTTTCTGAAATTTTTGTTTTTTTATTTACCCATTTGTTTTAAACAATTAAAACAGTCCTGCACTAAAATAGTTCAATGACAATAATTTGAGACGGTGTTACCATATCGATGCTGATCACCAGCTGATCCCGTTATGACCTGGATATGGTCATATACTGGCTCTGCTTAATGTATATGAATGTAAAATAGATGAGTGAAATAAAATGTACATTTATTTGTTTACGGTAACAAATTGATTAACGTTTGTTTATTGCAACATTATGCTGAGAGAGACCAATAATTTTCACTACAAGTAAAACTGGCAACAGTGTTAGGCGCAGGGTGCAGATGAGGGTTCAGAATGAAACCAGTCAAGTCATGCTATTGGTTTGTAGATTAAATGGTGTCACTATAATATGTTAATTCTGACGTCCTAGAAATACTCGTATGTTTCGGTGAGGTCTTATATGTTTTAACAAACCGTGTTGTGACGAGTGGTCACATTTCCCCCACCACGCTAGGTACACACGTGCTTGCCGCGTGACCAGGGCGTAAAGGACCATGGCGCGTTAGGAGATTTTTTACGTGGCTCCTTCCCCAGTAGGCCTATCCACGTGTGTAAAAAGCCCCAACCATCGCTCTTTACGGTGGTAGCCATTCCATGACAAATCTGCTACCTCCCAACATATTTTTTTTGTACCTCACCTCTCGGTGAGATAGTGGATTTAACGTGGATAAAAAGTTGGAGTGCCGTAAAGGGAGGCGTGGGTTAAGTGAAAACAAAATACTTGATTAATATGGAAACTAAATGTCTAAGCAGTAGTTGAAATAAATGTATGGTGCTTTGTTAATAATGAAATACGGTTCTTTTAATTACCGGTTTAAGTCTGTTTGAGAGTTGGGTCCCGGAATGAAGTGATAGACATCCAAGTGAAAGGTAACAGAAATTAGGGTCCCGTGATGGGTTGCGTGGGATAAGAGTATATGAAGTACTTCGTAGACATTAGGTGTCCAGGTATTGAAACATATGCACCGGCATTGATCGGCAAATAGTAGTCGCTCAGAAGGTACGCCTCGTGTTATAAGCTGTTAGCTTGAGACTAGGACCTCGGGATGAGAATATCCTGTTGGGAAAGTACTCGGTAAATATTAGCATTACACTTTCAAGGTAATGTATGAATATTTGTCAGTAAAATGAGAGTCCCGTGTTAGGCCTGGTTTTTTTTAATGGGGACCTCGGTATGTTAGAAATTGAACGAAATGCAAGTTTGAACCCTACGAAGGTAAGGCTAACTAAGATTGTGCGATGTGCTCGGTAAATACTCGTATATGGAGATTAATACGGTAAAGGTGTTAACTATATGTGTGGGAACCAGTACAACAGGGTATTAATGGTGGGAAGACAATTTTCGAATGTGACGCTACGCGTAGTAAACACTTTAGAGTGTGGAGTCGTGGAGTATGTGTAAGGGCTAAGAGACGTGGTGTACGACATATTATATGGATGCCTGTTGGACTTTGTGGATACTAGTCGGTAATGTGTAGGTGGTCTAAATTGGGTATGGGTGATACCCCTGGGTAAGAGTACGGGAGGCATTTGGAAAGTGTTGTTGTCCCGTCAGTGTGAGGGTGAGGACCTGAAGACGCTAGGGTACACGAGATATAGGCGCATACACACGTAAAGCTCGGGGAGTTAGAAATCATAGTATGTGCAATATCCGTAGTTAAGAGCGAGGTATGGGAGACAATTAGGAAAGTGTGAAGCCTCTGCAGGATCCGTTAGAAAAGTAAGGTCTTAGCATGTACAGGAGACGGACTATTGCAGGCCTATGTGGTACATTGGTCGGTAAAATTGTAAAAATCTGGGTATAGGCTTTATGCCTGACTAGGAGTGGAAAGTGTGGGGCCTCGGTAGGGTGCGGATGAGGGCCGAAGACGCTTGGGTACACGAGAGAGAGAGAGAGAGAGAGAGAGAGAGAGAGAGAGAGAGAGAGAGAGAGAGAGGTGGGAGGTTGTAGACGTATACACACGTAAAGGTCAGGGAGTGAGAAATCATAGTAATGTGCAATATCCGTAGTTAAGAGCCGAGGTATGGGAGACAATAGGAAAGTGTGAAGCCTCTGCAGGATCCGTTAGAAAAGTAGGTTCTTAGCATGTCCAGGAGACGGGCTATTGCAGGCCTATGTGGTACATTGGTCGGTAAAATGGTAAAAATCTGGGTATAGGCTTTATGCCTGACTAGGAGTGGAAAGTGTGGGGCCTCAGCAGGGTGCAGATGAGGGCCGAAGACGCTTGGGTACACGAGAGAGGTGGGAGGCTGTAGGCGTATACACGCGTAAAGGTCGGGGATTTAGAAATCGTAGTATGTGAAATATCCGTGGTTAAGAGGCCAAGGTATGAGAGGTAATAGGATTAGTGTGAGGTTTCTGTAACGATCATTAGAAATACAGGTGCATGTCCAGGAGACGGGCGATTGCAGGCCTATGTGGTACATTGGACTGTAAAATGGTCAAAATCCGTGTATGAGCGATACGCTCGGGTAGGAGTACTGGAGGCAATCGAAAAGTGTAGGGTTTCGGCAGGGTACGAGTACACGGTTAAAAGATCATCATTCATCCGATAAAAGATAGGCGATCAGAGTACCGATTTGGGTATAAGTTGGAAACCCTGTGAGGAACTGTTCAGGTATGGGTCTGCAAGAGAGACGGGGGTATAGATGGGTGGCTAGGTCCTGGAGTGAATTGTTAGAAATAACAGTGTGGGTAATATATGTGGTTAAGAGTATTGGAGGCATATCGAAATGTTTGGGCAGGGGCCGTTAGAAATGTGGGTGCGGTTTGTCATGCACTCCGGTACTCGAAAAGATGGGTGACGGAATATGTCGTGCATTGCCGGTAAAGGTTAGGCGGTCAAAATCCGGGTATGGGCATTACGCCAGTGCTCGGAGTGCGGGAGGCAGTAGGACAGTGTCGGACTCCTGTAGGAGCCATCAGATACGCGGGTGCGGGTGTTAAGACTCTCAGGTACTCAAAAAGGTGAGTGTCAATAGACGTCGACACGGAACCTGTGGACGGGTGGTTTAAGCAGTGCAGAAAGTCAGAGGTGTGTGACAAACAGGAAGTCTAGGTTGAGATAAGTCGTCGTCGGAAAACAGGAAGTCTGTGGTTAGGAAACACCGAAATGTTACCTCCCATACGAGACAATCTCCCATTGGCTAGGGAGGGACCAGGAGGTGACAGGGGGTGTAGGAGGGGGTAGGTGGGGGCAGGGGGCGTGGCCTAGCCGCCATTGCTGCCCTCTCATTGGTCCAGAGGCGATGGTGGTGGCGGGGGAGGGGTGCAGGGGGCGTGGCCTAGCCGCCATTGCTGCTCTCTCATTGGTCCAGAATAACTCCATAAGAGCCCATGTTAGCGCCAGATCCGCGGGAGGTCTACTTACGTGACCCGGATCAGTGAACCGGTTCGCTCATGATCTACTCATCACTTGCAGATTAAGGGCACCCTCCCAGGACTCCCACTCTTTGATGTGGTCTCACTCAGACTGTTCAGTGGATAACGAGGTTGGTGTTTGACATAATTGTGGATTGATGGTAGACCCGTGGTGCTAAAGTATACTCTGCGTCAGCGAGAACAGTAAAAGGAACATCAATGTAACCCCCCCACCCCCCCCCCCCCCCACCCCCCCCCCCCCCCACCCCCCCCCCCCCCCACCCCCCCCCCCCCCCACCCCCCCCCCCCCCCACCCCCCCCCCCCAAAAAAAAAAATACAATGCATGATAGATTTAAATTGGCATTAGATGCATACTCATTTTCCTAAAATCATTCCAATTCTTAATTTTAAGATACATAGTCTCAATCTACAGTCTCAGTTAGGTAAACTAGCGTTTTAATATCTTGACTACACTGAAGTTATATAATCGTGATTTGATCTCTTGCAGAATTAAAGAAACTATTTTATATTAAATGAAATAATTTTGTGAAGATGCTTATTATTCACCAAAATTTCGAGGCCATATAAAAACATATTATACATATTTAACGATATATGCGAAATGAAGAGTCTCCAGATTAAGTCTTTCTCGAGATATCTTTGTGAGACACAACATATTTTTATTCATTAAATTTGGATTTCGTAGGAGTTTTTTAAATAATGAAAGTCACACATCGGTTCTATGTTGAAGTAAAATAGAATACATTGTGAATTATTTCACATGGTAACAGTTCATGCGATTGCACTCTGTCTATAAATTTATTTTATTCGGCGATTTTCTAGTTTTACACCCACGTAACAAATGTTCGCTAACGTTCAACCAAATCTTGTTGTCTCACATTCATCATAATAAAAATCTATGATATCTATATATATAAACAAATCATAATGCAAATTTTCAATAATAATGTTAAGTAGTTCTCGAGATATTGTGACGATAGGTGGACAAAAATGAAAATTATCCAGGCCCCTCGAGTGATAGGCTTCGTTAAACGCTCAGCGAATAAGTGTACGTGTAATTAGGAGGATTGTTTGTAAGTACGTTCTAAGGGAAAAGTGTATAAAGTGCAGGTGTGATAAAATCAATTAGCAACTACTAATATCAGTTTTAATTTTATAAGTACAGTAACTGGTATTAATTAACGTCTGATATTTCAGAGCATCCATGTTATCCCATTGTAATGATGTATGATGTGTTTGCTTAAGCTATTTCGTCATTTACTCGGGCATTCGTCTATTAAACTGTCAGTTATTATGTGAAGATTATAGTCATCATCTAACACATATAATCTATATATTTCTTTGAACTTGCCATTTTAATAATCTATCATTGGCCCGAATTATACCAAAGACTATGATCTCAAATGGCTAGAAAAATTTAATTTATGTTTCTTTATCCACGATGTCTCGAGAAACCATTTGGCCTATAGACACTAAATTTTGCATGTGAGCTTTCATTTCTATATATTAAAAAGATATAAAAATAGATTTTATAATGCCTTGAATAACAAAAACACGTAATGGGCAGATTAGGGCTATTTTTTACAAAGCATTTGGAAACTATCTTGTTCTTAGTTTTCTCAAAAACAAATAATTGAAATAAACATTCACATTCATTGCCCAAAGTGTGTATTTTATGAGGAATACGTAAAAAAATGAGTATGACGGACTAATGAGATTGTAAAATGTTTCTTATCCATAAATAAATCAATGGGAAACTGTAAAGTCTACTTTCATGTGGAGCAGACGACTGTATATAGTCCAGGTCAAGATCAAAGATTAAGTTCAGAACTTTGTTATATAAGCAAGCTAAGAGCTTGGAGTTACAGCTTTTATGCCAATACAAATCCCGTCTTCTACCCAGGAATTATTCAGGACACTTTTACCCACGTTTCACAACACACAATGGGGGTTAAACCACCTTCTGAATGCGACCTACAATTGGCCGGATTAGATGATCACACCACCAGTTCCAGTAAGTCTACAGATAGCAATAGTTTTTTTCATTTTAGAAACACTTTTTATTTTACTTAACATCAAGTCAATTATTTACAGGTAACGATATTACAACAGTTATAGTCTAAAACATACCACGAGCAGTCAAAGTACTAAAATCGCTTACGAGTTTCGGTATAAAACATTAACAGGGGTACGTAAAACTCAGTAAAATTTATTGGCATTAGTAAGTCATAGCAACTCATATTATTTAATAACATAACACACATGATACTAACGAACGAAAATCAGTTAAGTCTTTCCGGTCCAATTATTTGAAGTCGCTCTATATATTTAACGTCAAACGTAAAAGAATGAGGTTAAAGGTAAAGGATAAATCACCGCTCAGCTGATAAACTCTTTTAACAGTACTCTGTCTGTCCGTCAATGCGCTTTCGTTAGTTCTGATACTCCAGTGCAGTACATTTACTTTAAAATTCTATATATAGAAACAATAGGCATTAGGTAATAACTTTTCTTTAACAAAACAAAGTATTTTTTTTCTCAGTTAATAGGCCGCTCACCACTAAGAACTTTCATCCGATAAAAGCTTTTGTCTCCCAACAAAAGGTCAAGAACAAGAGGATTATTGTTTCAGTGTGGTTGCTGTTCTTTTGTTAAATGCCGAAACTCTTGGAGCCGTGATGAAACTAGGGGTCATTAATTATCAGTACACCCACATGAAGTTCATTATAACATTTTTAATAAAGAAACCATTCCAAGTATCTATAAATATATATGACACTCTTTCTTGATACAAACGTAGATACATTTTTGGTAATATAGCTGCATGTCTGTTACGTGTAAAACTAAAATGCCAAAACATTGATAGCACAGTGTGAAATATAAGTATGATATGGCAATTCCGAGTCAAATAATTATTTAAATACAAAAACAGTTTCAAGAAAAGCCTCAAATGTTATAATATCTTCCTCAACTACCAAATCAAAACATATCTCTTTGATTTAAAGATGAGTACGTTTCTTAAATATTTCATACCTCACTGATCTGGAATATAGTTAATTAGAAATTAACACTTTCAATAACTTTCTTCCAAGAAATCAGAGTCTTGTGCGAGCTGTTACAGTGTGAAGTTTTATAAACAATAGATGAATATATTTAAGTCAGGGGCTTAAACTTTAGCATTATTTAACACTCAAACTAACTATAACTACACTATACTACGCCATTCTTGGTTTATGCCTGCCAAACTGACTTATGTAGAATATGTGTTGTGAAAAAACAAATTTCCCATACGCCTTACTATTAGCGAACTACCTCTAGTAAGGATAATTTAAATTTGATTTGAATAAATTTTGTAAATACTGGATTTTTCATATGTTGTAAAATACCGATATGTATACTTGCCTAGGTGAATGCACTTTTAAATTATTACCGACAGAAAAGAGGACTTTAAAATATTTAACCAAAATAAGTACATATTTACCAAATTAAATTATTTAGATTACATAGCGATAAGTTTTATAGCATAAAAATGACTACAATATATTTAATTTAAAAGAGAATTTCCACAGATTTTCATTCTTTCAGCACAACCAGGAAGTCTGAGTAATCATGTCCTTTTTCTTTGAGGCATATTTTAATAACAAAGCCACTCCAATACCCTTACACCTTTGTGGTTGGAGGGTTAATTATTGCTTCACTGAACGATCTACCACTTGCAAACATGATTATTATGCAAATCAAAACTTAATTTATATTTATATTAATTAAGATTTTAAAGCATGATCTACTTCCTCTTTATAAGAATTTCAAAAGCAAAATCTAAAATAAAATGGTGCGGTTTTACTAAGGAGTGCAATATAAGAAATAATAAAAAATTACAATCTTATTTTAAATTTATCAATCTTTTTTATTTATTTATATTTGCATTCTTGGTCTGCTTATCACGTAAGGAGTAGTACTTCCTACCATGGATCCACAACTATGCCAAACACCAAGCTGAACTCTCTCTACATGTACAACCAGGAAGTCTGGGTATATTATGTCCTTTGCGTTGAGACATTGTTATTACAAGGTAGGAGTATGCTAAGTCACGTCGTACTGCGTAACAGACCGCTCACGTTTATAGCTTACTTGTTCTGGAGAAATGGTCTGCGGACAGACAGGCAGACAGGGAATTATATTTTTTAAATTCTTAATAATGTTTATTAGTTACGACTCTATTTATATTTACATCTTTTCCAGTATTCCTGTTGGTTGCTGAACAATTCTTACTTGGCTGTCATGTGGATAAATATTAGTGGAAGCCTACTTCAAGATAATCATTTACAAGGAAAAAATCAACTTGACTGCAATGAGGAACTACAGGTATGATATGACAATTCTTAATCAAATAATTATTTATATACAAGAATTTTAAAGATTTATGCGTTTGCTAATTAGACTAAGTAAGATTTTTACATATATACGATTTTTTTATAATATTAAGTATTATTTATCTTCTTTATTTAGTTATTAATAGGTTTATCCAGATGATGGCATTTGTTTCGTCAAGTTCTCTAATGATGCCGAAGTATATCCAGCATCCATCTAGTAAACGAGTACTGAGAAATATATACGGAAAACCGAATTATAATCGATATTCGATTAGTTGTGTTGAAGCAGCCCATTTATACATTGAGTTTACGTCTAGCAAAAAACTTAATATTTGGCACTAATTTGATACTCACTTGGCACTTGGTATCCACTTGTAAATTGCTCCTCACTTACTACTCAATTTGACAATAAGAAGGAGCAATCAGACTAAAATTCTATTACATCAAAACTAAAACCAAAATCTATAAAATATTTAAAATCTGGATGGAACTATAGATGGTACACTTAAGTACCGCTTCACTGAGGTTGGCAAGTCTAATATTTCATTATAATAATTTACTTTCATCATACGCTTTTAAAATAAATAGGTTCAAAACAACCCTTTACCTAATTTCAATATAAATATATCACATCGATGTATCATGAAAGAAAAGTTTAAAAATGTCTAGTAATAAGTTTAAAATTTTATCGCTTTAAAGATCACTTACGGTAACAAAATGACGAATATAAAGTAAAATATGTGGATAATGCCTTAAGTAATTTCAAAAAAACGGTAACTTGATTGATACAGTCTCATTTCAATTATCTCAATGCCAAAGCCAACTCATACGGATATGTAAAAATACGGTACAAAATCGTATGAAAGCGTATTGTCATGAACATAATGCAACCATACAGCAGCATGAACCAAACCAGTGGTGAAAATACAATTGTAATACTTTTATTATTTCTCCAGGCTACAGATAGGTCTACGGGGGTATTATACTCTCTTCGGGTAGTTTTTAGGAAATAATTTCAATAGCTATAATTTTGGACAGATGGTGCTCCTAGCCTACAGTTGAGCTTCCGTTTAGTAGGGTAGAATAAAGATAACTTTTTGAATGTGTTCTTTTCCACGCACATATTCAAAAAGAAGAGATCAATAGAGAGCGTAATCGGGGGGGATGAGTAGTCGGGGTAGTGATGTTGCCCAGGGCGGGTTTGACCAACAGTGCCCAAGTTCTCTGCGGTTTGCGGGAGTATGACACCCTCCCGGGACACCCACTCTTTGATGTGGGTCCCACTCAGACTGATCAGCTGCTGACGATCTTGGTATTTGACACAGTTGTGGATCGATGTTAGACCCATGAACGATCAATAGTTGACTCATGAACGATCGATTGTAGACCCGTAAACTATCGATGGTAGAAAGTAACACTAACAGTTAAAATCGGGTCAATAACGTCAATGTAAAGAAATTAAATAGGCATTGAGCAGTTCCCATATACAGTTTTAATCCTTCTATTATTGTTTACATTTTCCTGGTACTAGGATAACAGCATCATTTTATTCTAGATTTATCCCTTGATATTTGGATAAAGAGGAAGGTGCTTTATAACTTTCATAAAGACAAATAGATATAATGTTTGATTTTATGAAATAATCATGTTTGTGGATTACATCTGCGAAGCAATAATTAAACCTCCAACCACAAAGGTGTTACTTGGAGTGACTTCCTCATTTAAATATGTCTCAACACAAAGGACGTAACTAGACAGACTTTGCCGTTGTGCTCTGAAGACCTGTTAATGTTAATAAACAATTGTTTAGATAAGTTTTCTTTTATATTAATATTTTAACTTGTAAAACACACTGTAATTTAAATATTGTATTGCGCTAGCTAACTATGTAATATAATATCCATAATCCTTTTTATTAATATTATATTCGCCTGTACAAAATATTTTTCGTCAATATATAAAATACAGTTTTTTTTCAAAACGAATAGCTTTCAAAATTTAAATTCCTCACCGGAGACGAAATAATAAGGTATTTATGGTTTTTTTACGTAATTAAAATTACACTTAGTTAGTTCCATAATGTTATAGCAAATACAACCCAATGGTAGAATAGTATCGTTTAGTTGTAGCCAGGTATGTGTGAGCCACCGCTAAGTTGTAAGGTACCGACATGAAACCGTTTCATCTCTTGTTTATGTCCTTAGTAAAACCAGTATCAGCTCGCACAAGACTCGGATTTCTTTTAAGAAATGTATTAAAGGGTTTAGTTTACACTGTTACATTCAGTTACAATTTTCATCCTTATCACAGGTAATCGTATAAACTAACAATATTAAAAAAATTTCATTGGTTGTTTTGCAGTACGGGCAAATTTACTTATTAAAATAGTTTAAATTGTCACCTACGCTTTTGCGATGATGGGCCGACCGTTTTAAGAGACATTATGGCAGTTTTAAATTAGTTCTAGAGATTTTTTTGCGAATAGGCATACAGAAATGAAACCTATCAAGCCTCTCGAGTGATAAGCTTTGTTAAAGCTCAACGAGTAAGCGTATTTTTACAAAGGAGGATTGTTGAAAATACGTTCTAGGGGAAAATGCATAAGCTGCAAGTTTGAAATGGAAAATTAGTAACGACTGATATTAGTTTTATTGTATCAGAACAGTAATTGGTATTAATTAACGTCTAGAATTTCGTAGACCCTATGTTATCCATTATGATAATGTATGATGTAGCAAACGCTAAAGCTATTCATCATTTCGAGCTGCAACTTTTCACCCGTTATCACCACAACATACAGTGGCCGTCTGTAATTTGTCATTTACTGTCAAGATTAGTGAACATATATAAACCATTCATCATATGTAATAGTTATACTTCTATGAGCTTGCAATTGAAATATCCATTACTGGCTGAATTATACTCAAGGGTATGATTCAAGAGGCTGGAAAAATTAATTTCCGTTTGTGTGTCTGTCTGTCTGTCTGTCTCTCCAGGATGTCTTGGAGCAAACTGGTCTAAAGACTCGAAATGTTGCAGTAGCTTTACTACTATATAAACAAGCAATAAAACTAATCAGGATTATATTCATGTCCAGTTATTATTACTTCGCGGATTGCCGTTATATAGAAAACATTTGGATGTTTTTCGTGTTCTTAGTATTCTTTAAAAAATTAGTAATAATAAACATCACCTTCAGAGGCCCTTCATGCCCAAGTGAGTATTTTATGGCGAAGGTGTATAAAAGATTAGTATGACGAATAATGGAAGTGTCATTAAATGTGTAATTCTCCATTATTAGCAGCAAATAATCAATGGGAAACTGTAAAGTCTACATCTTGTAGATTATACGAGGAATGATCAAAGGTCAGGATCAAAGATCAAGTTGGGATCTCTGTTTTAAAAGTAGGCTAAGGATTTGGAGATAGAGCTTTTAATATCAATATGTTCTTCACAGCCAAGCGGTCATCCAGGGCACTTTTACAACAACCATGTCTCACATCACACCCTGGGTGCAAACCACCCACTAAATATGACCTACAAGAAGTCGGATTAGATGATCACGCCTCGAGTTTCAGTAGGTCTTTAGATAAGAATCTGTTTTTTTTTTTTTTTTTTTTTTTTTAGAAATACTTTTAATCATTAAGTCATTTTATTTACAGATTAATGTCACGTGTGACAATATTACTACAACCAGTCAAATACTAAAATCGATTACGAGTTTCGGTATAAAGGTACCATTAACAGGAAATAAAAACTCAGTAAGTTACAATATTGGTGTTAGTTAGTCAAAACCATTCATCTTATTGAAGGACATAACATACGACACGAACGCAATAAAACCATTGGACCAACCCGGTTTGTCTATTACAAGTCATATAGAGTATTTGTAACGTCAACATAAAAAATAGGTTACGCAAAGGATAAATTACCGCTCAGCTGATAACTCTGTAATTAGTACAAAAGCGGAGAGTAAATTAATTTTTTTTTTTCTCGTTAGTGTCATGTACATTGTGTAACTATATAAAACCGTATAATAGTTTTGACGAAGCTAACCTCGATAACACTTTATATAAAGGTTGTAGTCTTTTAAAATGCGTGACATGGGTTTCCTTTGGTCCAAGGAAGAACTTTATTCTAAGGAAAAGGTAAAAGGACAGTCCTTCAAGTTCTAGTACTACTTTATATCTGTTCATTTGCAGTAAATTTTACTTTAAATTCAATATTTAGAAAACAATGGACTTTAGGTAGTAAAATTCCTTTAACAAAACAGAGCATTTGTTTTCTCAATTAATAGCCTCTCAACACTAAGAGCTTTCATCCAATCAAAGCTTTTGTCTCCCAACAATAGGACTATTGTTTCCAGTGTGGTTGATGTTCTTTTGTTATTAAAATACCAAGCCGTGATGGAACTAGGGATAATTAATTATCAAAACACCCCCATTCATTATAACATTTATAATAACAAAACTCTATTCTGAATATCCGAGAATATATTTGGCAATTTTTTTTTTATAAAGACTGAGATACACTGTTGGAATATACCTCCATTTCTGTCAGTTGTAAACATTAAACCTAAAAAAAGAGATGACACAATTTACTAACTTCTACATTATTTAATAACTAATACTGAATTATAACACATATTCCAACATTAGTTTAATTTTCAGAGTCGAGGATTCCATCTTCAGGCAACTTGACAAATGAATAAATTTATATTTTTCTAAACAATAAGTTCAAAAATAACAATGGTAAAGGATTTGGCAAAATGGTTAGCTAGTGTAAAAACTTTTAATCTAGTTACATTTTAATATTCTTTTGAATTGTAATGAGATACTATTTTATTAATTCTTTTTATATCAGAATAATTTAAAACTGTGCCAAATGTGATAAAATTTTATTTGGCTAAATTTCTGTCGTAAAACTTATTTATTATTTTTTTTATGAACCACCTATTAATAACGGTTGCAGCCAAAGACAGGGCATAGCTTTTATTTGTTTGTAAATATTGGTTTTTTTTAATTCAATATGTTTATAAGAGGGAAGCAGTGCGGTAAGAACGTTTGTAAAGTAGTCGACGCTAACCCAGTTTCTGATCACAAACCCTGTGTGAGGGGTGTGGTTGTCCTGAATCACAGGATTAAAAACTCAATTGTTTCTCCTTAGACAAACATTGCCCTCAACTATTTGCTTACGAACTGGTTGACTAGAATTTTAATTACGACTATTACAGTAAGAAGGGATAGAGTTGTATTGTTAATACCAGGATAATGTTTTTATCAGGATAATTAATACCAGGGTAATGTAAAATTAGTTATATCAAATAAGGAAACATTTAGCCCTTTTAGACGAATGTAAAATATGAAGTATACAAATTTGAAGTTTCGTTCAAGAACATTTACTAGAAAAAATCAAGTTCACTTAAAAGAAATATACTAGTGTGATATCATAATTCAAAGTCAAATTATAATATATCTAAAAAAACAATTTCAAGATTGGTGCGTTCTAAGTAAGATTAGTACATTTTCAAGTATATTGCTCTTATTAATAATGATAAATACATCCATTACATTTAATTAACTATTATGAAAACAACAAAGTCACTTATATTTCATAATAATTCTTTTCTATTTAAGTAAAAAAGAAACTATTAAGTTTTATTCAGCGGATGGCATTTATATTTCGAGAGGTACTCTAGTGATACCGAAGCTCTCCACCATCAACAGAGTGAACGAGTACTAAAATTTAAAAAAAACTGTACATGGATTTATAATTGATGTCCAAATAGTTTTGAATTGAAGGAGCCCAATTATACATTGAGTATTACGGTTAGTATCCCATAACCCCAATTACTGTACAAATTCAATATTGCCTATAGAGTAGTTGTAATGAGAAGTGACAGACTATATTATTAGCTTTGAATTTTCATTACAGACCTTCTTAAAAATGTGTATATTAGAATTATTATACTACACTAGCGGCTACCCTCGGCTTCGCACACGGTTTATAAAATCAGTCCGTAGCCTACCTTGCCAAAGCACTCATGATGTAATATGATAGTCCTGTATGGTATTTTTAAACGTAAGTAGGCATACCATCAGGTTCATATTATTTCAGTGCACATAATTAATTAGAGACCAGGGGTTGAGGAACTAACATTTATATCATGTTTGGCCCGTATATAAGTATTTCTGGTTCAAATGAAATATGTTTCTTTGACTCTTCTCACTTGTCACTTGCTACTTTACTCACTTTGTGAAAAGTAAGGAGCAGTGGGGCTGTTATTCTAGTTACATCAAAACTCAAACCTAAATCTTTAAAATAATCGAATTACGTTGTCAAGGATTATCATTCGTTTTTATCACTATTTATCACTCATTTTCATAAAACGCCCAAGATCTAACGTTTAGAATATCCAATCTCAAAACACCAATTACCTAAATTTCAATATAAATAGAGTACAATGAAAAAGTGAACACTTAAAAACTATAATTGACTATGGTAACGAACTTACGGATATAAAATAAAATGTATGGGTAGTATTAAGTAGATTATTAAATATTCTGGCTAACCTCAACTTCGGTCACTTGATAGAGCCTTCATTTTCAATGTCAAAAGCCAACCCATATGGGTTATCAAAATAAGGTAAACCATATGAAAGCGTACTCTTATGAACATTACTCTAACCGATGAAAACAGGAGCAAAAACGAGTGAGTAGTTCTCCAGGCTTACGCCAGATTGACGGAGATCTTCAGCCCCTCTTCTGGTAGTTGCTAGAAAATAATCGCAATGGCTACAGGACAGACAGTGCTCCTAGACCACAGTTGAGCTTTTGTGCAGCAGGGCAGGTGAAGATAACTCTTTGAATATGTGCGATGAGAGAGGAGTTCAATCGAGAACGTAATTGGGTGGGATGGGTAGAACGGTACTTTGGAATGATCCGGCTCATTCGGATCAGATCATTGAAATGAACCGGGTCATGAGCCGGATCTTCAGATCATTAGATCACTGACGTCACTGACTCAAACTACACCGTGCCGTCTGCCAATCAGATAATTGAAGGAATAAATTAAAAATCAACCAATTGGGAAGCTATTTTATCTTGACGCAATCAGTTATTTTATTTCAAATCATCAGTGTTGTTTTTAACATTAAAAGTGCAATTTAAAAATGTATTTCGATGATATTTCGTCCTGTGTAACATGAAATATAATTGATAAAAATCATCGTTATTATTATTTGTACTATAAAATAAATTTTAATGCTTCAATGGCTTTGTAAGTAAAATACTATAATTTTCAACGAGGTGCAACCGTCGTCCATAATAAATTCAGATTTTAAACGAGTTTCCTCTGTGTCTAACAGATCACTCAGATACTAAATAGCTAAGAGAACCGAAAGAATGTAAGACTGGCTGGCGACTCTCAGCTCACGGGTCGCGACGCGATAGTTCGTTCAATCAGGAGTCGCCTCACCAAATGACCCGGTTCAATTCATCAAATGATCTGATGGATCTTAGATCATTACGTGACCCGGATCAGTGAGCCGGTTCGCTCGTAATCTGCACATCACTTGCGGAGTAGGGTACCCTCCCGGGACACCCACTCTTTGAAGTGGTTGAACTCAGACTGTTCACTCAGTCGCTAACGAGCTTAGTGTTTGACATAGTTGTGGATTGATGGCAGACCCGTGGTACGAAGTATATCTGCGTCAGCTAGAACAGTAAAAAGAACATCATTATAGAGAAGTAAAACCATGATTGATCAATCTTAAATACAATCTTTTCTCGTTCATGTCTTATATTGTACTGCTACTAGTAAAACAGTACCATTTAACCCTCGGTATTTGGATAAAGATGTAGGTGCTTTATATTTTCATAAGTATTATGTTTAACTTTATGAAATAATTTATATTTGTGGGTTACAGTTTGTTCTGTGAAACAATAATTAAACCTCAAGCCGCAAAGGTGATTATCACAGTGACTTAAAATCCGTATTCATCCTTATTTTAAACCATGTGTCACCACGTATGTTACGTCGGTGATTCTTGGAGTAACTTCCTCATTTAAAAATGTGTCACCACATATGACGTAACTACACATACTTCGTTGTGCTCTGAATATCTGTTAATGGTATGAAGAAATCTTATGATAGAAACTAAAGATGTACCTATTTAGGGTATATAATATTCAAAGTACTTTTTATTAATATTTTATTTACCTGAACAAAGTATTTTTTCACACTGCGAGAAATCCCGTTTTTTACTAAACTAATATCTGTAAAATTTAAAGTACCCTCACTAAATATGATTTACTAATACAGTAATAATCTACTTATTATTATTGTTACTTTTTTGTATGAAA
This sequence comes from Homalodisca vitripennis, assembly GCF_021130785.1. Taxonomy (NCBI): domain Eukaryota; kingdom Metazoa; phylum Arthropoda; class Insecta; order Hemiptera; family Cicadellidae; genus Homalodisca; species Homalodisca vitripennis. The sequence continues at coordinate 36,145,377 of NC_060214.1, forward strand.
TAAGTTACATAATTTTATAACAGATATTATACCCCAATGTTGTAACAGTACCATTTAGATGTAGTCAGGTATGTGTAAGCCGCCGTTAAGTTGTAAGGTACAGATATAAAACTTTTCATCTGTGGTTTATAACCTTCGTAAACCAGAATCAGTTCACACCAGACTCGGATTTCTTGGATGGAATTTATTGTTAAGAGTTTATTTTACACGATTATATTGGGTTACAATTTTCAGTCCTATCAAATTTAAACGTGTGATTATGCATATTTGAACTTGGGTAGTTTAAATTGTCACTATCTTTGCGAATTTGCTAGTGTAGGCTCAGAATGGTCACACATTGCTTGAATTTGGTCGATGAAGAATTTGAAGAGGCTCATTGTCATGTCATTGAAATATGCTGCTAATAGAATATCCCTTAGTTAACCAAGATAAAAAACGAACTGATAACTTAATAATTACAACAAGAACAGTTTCTTAAACAAGCTTAATAAATGCTAAATCTTCTTTGTTTTGTATCAAGTAAATATGATTATTTATATTCTACATTTCCTTACTATATACAGACAACCGTCTCCACTCTAAAAAAAAACAAGAGTAATATAGCAGCTTGGATGATGTAGCAGTGTTGTATGAAGTCCAGAAGTTAGTAGACCGTCATGAGCTCACTTCAATCTTTAAGAATTCAATCTTGAAGTTCCCCAAGGTTTCAGTACTCGATCCAGTACTATTTTTTATTTTAAAAGAAAACGTACCTTACAGTATAACCCCAAATCTAGTGTATTTATGTACTTTATTTAAATAAATCAAATAATTGTTTTTTTCACTTCAGTAAAACATAAATGTTTATAGGTAATCTCCTTCAATAATTTAAAAACTTAATAATAACATCCACCAACAAAGCTTGATAGATGCCTCTCAATTTAGATTTCTAATTCAAATCTGTCACCACGCAGTAAAAGGTCACTCTGCTTCAAGTTTATTAAACCATATTATAGTTTACCATTTCTAATGAATAAATATTTATGGTTTTATATTATATTTTTTTACAGCATGTCACTGTAGTACTGACTGTTAATTGTTTTTGGCCTTAAATAAAATCACAATGAACTAAAAATCCATCATTTTAGGGGCAGATGGCTTTTTCCTGAATATTTTGCAAGTAGGAGAAGACGTATGTATGATTCCACTAAAGGATTTATCGTTTCCCTTCAATCCTACATCGGTTTTTCAAATGTTGACTGATTTGAAATCCGATTTCTTTGTAAGCGTCCGTGAGTTGTCTGGGCTCTAATCTTGCATAGGTTTTCTTGTACTTCAGCTTGTTGTGAATAGTTTTGTGGACAGTTTCAAAATTAGCATTTATTTTTACATTTACCAATTCAACAGTGATACGCTCTGAATTAATGCGTTAATCCAAATTCGAGGAGGAAATCCCTCCCAAAAATTCAAAATAATATACAGATAAATCATTACACTATGTAGTCCCAGCACATGTTGAGCCATTTCTATGGGTATCTCTCATACACCAGTGTTGTATCTTTGAACATGTGAAAGTGAAATCATGTGTGTATTGTTCCTAAGCCATATAAGTGTCTCCTTTTACTATATAAAACGATCATTTTAATTTTATCACTGTTTTTTTCATTTTTAGTGCAATTGAGGAGCTGAGTGTGAGGAATGCTATCTATCGGATACAGCAGGAAACCACATCACTATTTTGAACATCAGCTGATCTACACCTCATTTGCTGAAACGATAAAAGTGCCCTTTTCCCAGTTATCACACGTGTGAGGTTATGTTGCCGGTGTATTACATCAGTGGTTGTGCATTACTGTGTTGTTTGTGTTCTAAACTAAACACTGTAATGTGATTAATGTTAAAAGTTGTTCTTTTATTAATATTTAAAACTTATTTCTACTAAAATTAGCTATGTTAGTACAAGGTATAATAGTGATAGTTGTATAGGTGACACGCCTATAACAGAAGTATTTGATCTGCTTTCGAAGAAAACAAACAAAGGTTATCGGACATTGAAAAACTAGTCTTTATGGAAAAGAAATGTTTAAAAAATGAGAAAAGAGCAAGGTGAGTCCTATCAAAACACTAAAGGTGCAGCTATCTATTTTGATGTGTATAAGAGCTTTTTCTTAAGTTTGTTGCAAGTTTCTGCTAAGCGAGTGCGTATTATCCAGCAAAAATTAAACGAAGGACAAATTGTAGAGGACATGAGATGTAAACATGGCAATAGGCCACATAAAATTATTCTTTTCTCTGATGCTACTAGAGATCAAAATAAAAGTGTTAAATATACAAAATTTTTTGTCTTGTTTCTCAACAATATTAGCTGTACAATCTAATGTACAAAATAAAATAGTTGTAATTAATCCCAGCTTTCGACCGGTCGTCGACCGCGTTGCTCATCACAAACTTTTGTACGGGGCCAGTTTTAAACTGTTCTACCATTTGCAAACGTTCCATTGATTCAAAAAGTTGTCTCCGTTCAGTTTTAACATTCTTTCCTAGATTTTACAACCTTTCTCACCCTCCTTGACTAACATAATCACGACTTGTATCTCTTCCACGGTACAATTTCCCGAGAGGACTCACCAACTAAGTAAACCTGAGGCTATGTATACAAAATATGATTGGACAGTTGATCAGACGCCAACTGTATGTCCTGAACGTTTCATATGAATCATTTCTTGAGCAGTATTAATGTGTCTCGTTTACTTATTGCATGACCCTCGTAAATTCAAAATTATGTACATATAATTAAATACAATATGTAGTCCCAGCGCATGTTCAGACATTTCTACAGGTATCTCTTATACACCAGTGTTGTATCTTTCAATCTGTGAAAGTGAAATCATGTGTGTATTGTTCCTAACCCGTTTTTACCACTGCTTTTGTCATTTTTAGTCCAATTACTATAAAGGCGTGTCTGAAAGGCATAGAGCACGTTAAATCGGGCGCTGGATGGCAAAATAATAGTCTATATACACCAGTAACATTACTTATTTTATTATTAACGAAGCCATTATTACATATTGATTTGTATGAAAAAGGCAAAAAAGGACATGAAATCTAAACAAGCATTATTGCACTGATTTGAAAAACTATGCTGGAAATAATTACCTTGCATTGAGCAATTTTTATTTATACTTATCAACCAAATAATAGAAAAGCAACCAAAACTAGCTATGCATAAAGATATAAAAATTCGAAAGTGTCTTTGTTTATTTTGCTTTTATGCATTCACTACTGAACCGATTGTACTAAAATTTTACATGAACATTCTTAGGGTACCTGGTATGAATACATCTTTATTCTTATTTCGAAAATCCCTCCGGGTTACGCCCAACTGGTAAAGTAACGAAATTTCAATTTTGGTCTTTAAAATTGCGAGATATTAGTTAGTATAGCCTGTCATAGGTAATCAATCGTCATGTGTAAACTATGTTTTATGGCAGCACAACCAAATGTTTAATTAATTTCAACACTATTTGAAATTTGTATACATATATATTGTGAAAGCATACTGTAAGCTTGAAAACAACATATCTGACCTTTCCAACCAACCTTTTCTGAAACCGCTGTTGAGTACAGAGTAAGAAAATTTACAAGTAAGAAAATTAAAGTTTTTAACAAAAATATACTTTAAAATTACAGTTTTAGCAAATATAGAATATGAGATTGGAAAGAAAAAGTCACTACATATTTTTACTATAACTTTAAAGGCAATAAACCCATCTCAATTGTTTTTTGACAAAAATATGCTTCTCAGACCTGTGTATGTAAATATTTTTTTTGAACCGGAAACGAGAAAAAATTAACTACAGATAACAAAAATTTATAAGACCTGATTAAATTAAAATAGCCATAATTTTGATATATTTTCTAGATCATGGAAATAAGGTAAACTTCTAATTGGAATCTAAAATATAATTCAATCGAACCAGAAGTGCTCATATATGTACAATGCCTATGAAATTGCTAATTGTCTTTTTACATAGTCATTTTACAGACATCAACTGTTTCAGATTCAAAATATTCTTGAGAAGAGAAAGAGGGAGCTCATTACGATAGTCTTCACTGGAGTACACTCGAATGTCATTTAATGACGTTATATGAGTAACCACCTGAGCCTCCTGTAATTGTCTTACTCCTCTTCTCCTCTTACTCTGCCCGCTTTTCCTCCGTCCAACCAAATTTAGTCATAGAATTTTACTGGATTAAGTAACTGTTGTCTGTTGCCTTACCATACCTGCCCCTGGACTTTCAAAGCATGATCTCATTTTTTGTGCCTATAAACTCCATATCCCCAAAAATAAGCCCAATATAATCAAATATCGCAAATACAGGGACATAGATCATGCTTCACTTCTTACAGATGCTGCTGCTTTACCCTGGCATGAAGTAACCACTGCCAATAATGTGGACGAAATGGTTACCAAATTTAATGCTTTTCTTACTAATTTATTTGATAAACATGCCCCAATCATAACCAAAAGAGTAACCAAAGCCCCCTCTCCATGGATGAATTATTTCATAAGAAATTTGCAAAAGCAAAGGGATTCCGCCTTCAGAAAAGCTAAACGTTCTAAATCCACTCAAGATTGGGAGGCCTATAAGCGTCTTAGGAATCACACGCAGCAGCAAATCCGTAACGCCAAAGTTAGATTTTACCACACAACACTTTCAGAACCTCAGTCCACTAAATCATTGTGGAGTAAAATTAAAGACCTTGGTGTGGGAAAATCCAATATCAGTCCACCTGTTCCATTTGACCTCAATATTATAAATGATTACTTTATTAATATCCCTGTTAATATATCTGCAGCTAGCGATTATTTTGCTGAGCTGGAGGCTGCTCCTCAGGAAGCTGCTGGCCGCCAGTTTTCTTTCACACCTGTGAGTGAGGCTGATGTGCTTGCTGCTTTTACGAGGATGACCAGTAACGCAGTTGGGGCTGACAACATACCTTTGCGCTTTCTAAAAGATACATTGCCAATCACCCTTCCTGTTTTAGTAGTCATTTTCAATTATTCTTTAAATTCATCTGTCTTTCCCTTAACCTGGAAGCATGCTTTAGTTTCGTCCGTTGAGAAAAGTGTCTAATCCGCAATCCCCTTCTGACCTACGTCCAATCAGTATTCTCCCTTGTCTCTCCAAATGCCTTGAAAGAGTGGTACATCAACAAATTTCATCTTATCTGAATACCTATACCATCTTGTCTAAATGGCAGTCTGGATTCAGGCCTAATCACAGCACCACCACAACCCTAATTAAAATTACTGATGATATCAGATTGGCAATGGACAAGAGACTAATCACCATTTTACTGCTTTTTGACTTTTCCAAAGCCTTTGACTGTGTTTATTACCCCCTTCTCCTCATCAAATTGAAGAAGTATGGTTTCTCCGATGGGTGTGTTAACTGGGTCAAATCGTATCTTACTGGGCGACAGCAATGTGTCAAAGAAGGGGAAACAATATCGGAATGGAAAACCGTAACACGGGGTGTTCCACAGGGCTCTGTTCTTGGGCCCCTATTGTTCTCACTTTACATTAATGACGTCACATCTATTATAAGGCACTCTAAGTTTCATCTTTATGCCGATGATTTACAAATTTACGTACACTGTTCGCCTGATGAACTGAACACGTTTATGGTTCTGCTCAATCACGACATTGAATCAATTGCTTGTTGGGCAAATAAACATGGGCTGAAATTAAATGAAGACAAAACGCAGGCAATGGTATTGGGAAACCCAAGACTGATCGACCGTTTGGACTTCAACGTTGCACCAAAACTGAAACTCAATAACCACGTACTAAATTTTCAAAACAAACTGAAAAACCTTGGTCTTACTATGAGCTCAAGTCTTAAGTGGAGTGACCAGGTTACGGTAACGTGTAATAGAATATTTGCTGGCATTCACAGTTTAAAGCGTTTTTGCTTTATATCTACCGTTCAGTGTCAAGGTTATGCTGGTTAAAACTCTCATACTGCCACACTTCAACTACTGTGACGCTGTGATCAGTGACATGACTGTTGAGCTTTCGGACAGGCTTCAACGTGCTCAAAACTATTGTATCAGATTTATTTTCAATCTCAGACGTTATGAGCATGTGACTCCATTTTTAAACAGCTATCGCTTCTGAAACTTCAACAACTTCGCCAACTTCACATTCTTTCAACTCTACATTCAGTTATCAAAAAACAAGTCACCTGTTTACCTGTCCGAACATTTCAAATTTATTTCCGATATAAGTGAGCGACCTACGAGAAGGGGATCCACGTTACTGTCAATTCCTGTTCATCGATCGAACTTCTTCAGTAAGTCGTTCACTGTTCAGGCATGTCGCCTCTGGAACTCTCTTCCTGATGATATACGTATTATAGAGGGCCGAGCTCGTTTTGGGGCAAAGGTCAAGGACTTGTTGCTGGCCGGTCTGTGGGGGTGACGGGTGGCGGTGCTCGTGGCGTGCTTGTGGTCGGGCTGTGTGTTTGAGAGAATGAATGTAGTAATAACGAGAAATTCTTTAAAAAGTAATCTGTTAATTTAAGTTTTAATTTAACTTTGTTTGAATTTTTCTACATATTAAGCTGATAAATTTTATTTTTAATTATTAAATAGTATGTATATATTTTGGTTAATTTTTAAGCATTTATTTTAATTTAAAATTTGTTATTAGTTAAGATCTTTCACTGTACATATATCTGTATATTATGTGAGGTTGAGTGGTAGAGAGGGCTAAATAGCCCTAACTCCGCCTCTTAAATAAAGGCATATTTCATTTCATTTCATTTCATTTCATTTCATTTCATTTCATGATTGCCTCCTGAAAACAATATCTCTTTATCATTTTATTACACCTATAAATGTTTTTTACTCTTATTGTGAATAACGTATACACTTTTACAAATTAAAATCTATTTTTCCTGAATCTTATACAGTAATTTTTGTATTATTTTAGCCTTTTGTTATTTCCTAATTGGTAATGAAGAAACTGACATAAAACAACGTTAGTATGTACTCAGTAAAAACTAATATAACTGAACAGTAATTTGAATATGTCATTACTAATAAGAATAACTGAGTAAAAATAACTGTAGATTTAATGTAGCCTTTAAGAAAAGTAGCAATGCATCGCGTCTTTTTCTGTCTCTAAAAAGCAAACATATAATATATTTGCTAAATTTTTAAGCAGACTTGTACTTTCGTGTTTTTTTTCTGTATGAGCTTTGATTGTGTTGGTTACACAGAAGATAAATCGTACACATGGACGAGGTGTGCTGATATCCAGGGGATAAGTTCAGTTAGTTCTTAGGTCCGACACCAGAGCTGCGCCACGACCACCTTTTCGGTCTCCTTTCATAAAATGCTAAATATGCTGACCTGTTGCCGTAGTGCAAAACTGTATGCAATCAGAACAAAAACCCAAATTCCTCTGTTTTACAAAACTCTTAATTTCCTCGCTGAGTACAAATAAATCCGATATTATGTTACTTTTAACTAAACCTAGGTAATTATCATATTCACTAATAGGCCTGGACAATTTCTATAAGAACTGGTCGGACTGGCCTAGGTGTGTCTGGGTTTTTTTTGAATTTGGCTTAGGCTTACATTGCTTAATTTCAAATTGATTCCATCCATATCTAGATTTAGGTTTAGTTTTAAAGGAAATTTTTTGATCTCAAAAAAATTTAAATCAAAAGCACAAATAAAAATAAAATTTGAAACACTCACATTTTAAGAAACAAAACTAACAACACAGTAAAAGCTGTGATACCAATAACAATAAATACCAGAAACATAATTTCCCACCAGAAACATAATTTAAAATACATTAGTTTCAGGAATTCGTGCAAGTTCATAGACTTTAGTTTAATTATAGTTCTTTTTTATTTTTACAAATTTTTTGACACGCGTTTTCCCATAGCATCACCCAGTAGTCTGACAAAAATTCTGTATTTCTTTTCTGTACGATCGTCTGCGGAGTGATCTGTCCGCAGGTCATAGACTTCAAATTTTGAATCAACCTCAGCGAAGGTTGATTCAAAATCAACCTGACACATGGTGTGGCGTGCTCTTACCTTGTACATAAACTTCTAAATCACCCGGTTGACTCGTTGGTGGCAAAATCTCATAATTAATCATCGAACTAAAAAATCGTTAAAAAATCACTGATTTCATTTTAGTGAGGCATTATTTGGGGATATACAGGGTGGTTATAAATTATTGTACACATTTTAAGATTGAATAAATAAATAACCAATCAACTTAAAAACATGGAAATTGTTTTTATTAAATAGCAAATTTAAAACAGTTTTATTACCAATGAAGGACAAAAAGATTACTGTTACTCATACTTTTACAAGGAAACTAAACTAATTCCACGTGCTCTCCGAGGTTTGCACGCAAAGTTTGTAGTCTAAATTCAACCTCACACCATGTGTTTCTGAGCATTGCTGGAGTTATGCTTCCAATAACCACTCGAACTCTATTCTTGAACTTTTTTGGTGAAGACTCTGTCCTTGACATAGCCCCACAAAAAAAAAGTCTAATGGTGTAATGTCTGGGGAACGTGGAGGCCAAGGAATTGGACCATCTCGTTCAATCCAACGACCAGGAAACGTGTCATTTAGGTAGTCACGTACTATCTTACTCCAGTGTGGAGGGGCACCATCTTGCTGCCAGTAAACATTTGGTTGTCTATGCTCAATTTGCGGTATTGCAAAAAGTTCAATCATGTCGAGGTATACCTCTTTAGTGACTGTCGGTTCTGCGAAGAAAAAGGGTCCTATCACTTCATCTATAGCCAATGCACACCAAACGTTTATTTTAGGGCTGTCTCTTTCTTGTTCTCGAACATTATGAGGATTTTCAGTACCCCAAATCCTACAATTGTGTCTATTCAAGTTACCAGAAACATGAAAGGTTTGCTTCATCAGAAAAAATTACTTTTTTCAAGAAATTGCTTTCTCCAATGTTTATTGTTTGTTCTTCGAGGTCAAGTAATCTAACAGAAAAATCGTAGCGTCGAGGTTTATCGTTAGGTTTTAGTTCATGTAATAACTGAATTTTGTATGGATGGAGCAAGGTGTTTGTGCAAAATTTTTAAGACTTTTTTACATTGTTCAATTGTTTTAAAGTTCAAATAGCTATAACTACTGAATGAATCCACCTTTTGAAGTCCGGTTTGCGGCATTGTACTCTGCTTAGTAAGACCTTTAATTTGATACCAAACTTGACCCCTTCTGCTATTTAAGAATTTTGTCTGACTCCTTGTGAACCGTCCCCCAAAGGGATTATCCGGTCGGTAATTGGGCAGATATGTGCGTTACTATCACCAGTAAGCACGTGTGAACTTTGGTATTTTTTTATATTGTGGTTTAAAAATTAAAAAAGAGGTTCCAGACTTAATTGACAGCCTGTATATATATATATATATATATATATATATATATATATATATATATATATATAAATATGGCTCTTGCCATTTATACAGTTTAATGTAAATAAAAGTCGTTTGACAGGTATTTGGTCTTCCGATCACATGTTAGTTTGCTTATTTAAACGCATATGTGACAGATACGGCCAAATACAAAATAATTGAATCGGAAAAAGTAAGCGCTCTGTGGTGTAATGGTAGCACATTCACCCGGCAAGTGAGAGATCCGGGTTCGACTCCCGGCGGAGCAAGTACTTTTTGTGATTCAATGTTTATTGAAATTATATATATATATATATATATATATATATATATATATATATATATATATATATATATATATATATATATTGTGGGCTTCCTCGCCCCCCCCCCCCACCACACCCTCGGAAGAAGAGGAAAACGAATGTCGTTGGTTCCAAAATGTATTATTCAACACATGTATTTAAACAGCAGGTTGGTTATTTTACCTACAGAACACTGTTATAATACATTTCCTGAAACACGAAATAAGTTTAAACTCACTATTTTAATCCTCCACTTTCCTAATAAGTCTAATAAACCCTACGCCAGAGTATCTATAGAATCTGATTCCCAAAGTAGCTGGTTTACTAAAACACATTACTAGTCTCAGCAAATGGATAGTACACGACGTATGTGTCACGCATGCTTTGATACACAATAATTCGCTTCACTAAGAAATATCAGATATGCATTGTTTGGAGTTTCTCGAATGATATTCCATAAAACCTCAAATAAGTTATATTTAGAACAATCCAAGTCTGGAGCGAGCTGATACAGAGTTACTGCTCGTATAAAGGACTGATGAACAGTTTTATATACGTGACACACAAGTACAGCAATAACTCACACTCTGCTGGGCGGTGTGTTGGAGACCGATTTGGTTCTTGCCGTATGTGAAATATTCATGAAAATATATATATACTACTGTTACTACTAACTTATCTATATACACAAAAATGGTTTGTTGTTTCGTTTTAGTTTAGTAGAAAATAGTTGTAAGACATTGAGGAGAACTTGAACTGTGTTAAGACTAGTTGATTCAAATCGTTCTTTATAAATAGAAACATAAATGTTTAATATACTGTTATTTTTTGTAGTAAATTATCTCGATTATATTGCAGTGTGTTTCGAAAATTCAAAAAATATATTTAAAAAAGATAACATTCGTGCGAATAAATTATGAGACATGTTGTAAATATGTACAGGTACAACCACATAGAACCAATTTCAGGTAATTACTTTCTTTCTTTGAGATAAATCTACAATTCAAAGCAACTTTGTAAGTCGTTTAGCATATTTTCCTTTTGCCGACTAATTGTTAGCTAATATTATCAATGTCAGTATTTTTTCCGCTACTTTCTAATGGTAAATGTAAAAATAGTATAATTCAACATAAATAATTTGTATGCATTAAAATATATATATATATATATATATATATATATATATAATTTACTGTATATATACAGAATATATAAATTGTTGTTAGACAATACAATATTGGTACATCAATATTAACATTATTTAATTATTTAAATTATGAAATGTCGTTTTAGGAATACATTTTTTAATGTAAATTCGTATTGATATGATTATGTGCTTTCTGTTTGCGAAAGGCACCTTTTATTTTCAATATAAATAAAATGCATGTTTATTTCGGATTTCAGATTCATTAAACTTTCGTAAAAACACCCAATTCTTAACGTTTAGGTATATATAGTCTCGTTGCCCAGTCTCAGTTACTTAAACTAATAGTTCGATTGTAGTAAAATTATATCGTGTTTTTCTCAGTTTTCCAGAATGCATAAACCATTTCATATTATGTAAAATATTTTGTAAAAAAGACCTAAAGTTATTTAAAAATTAAATGAATATATAGATTATTTCATTCTTAAGATGTTCAAAATACACTCATACACACAAAAGGAAATTTTCAACCCCTTGTGACAAATAAACTGTGCTAGCCTACTGAGTAATAGCCTACAATGACGATTAGTCAAATCCTGTGAATGGAAATTCACCATCACAGTACATTTTCTTTTCTACGCAGCACTTGTAAAGAGTCAGCATATTAAATCTGTTTCGAAGATTTTTTTAATATATAGTATTTTTTCATAAATGTTGGTTTCATAGCAGTTTTTAAATAATTAAAGTCTACACACAACGGTTTCAAGTATATTGTATGTGTCGGGGTAGATAGGCTACATTTTGTATTATCTCACGTGTTAACATATCATATGATTGCACTCTGTCTACCAATTTATTTATTCTGAAAAATTCTCGTTTTTTCCTGCGTAAATGGTAGCTACGGTCAGCCAAATTTTATGATGTGTCATGAAACTTATTTAATGGCTATAATTATATATAAACAAATCTTCGTGCAGATTTTGAATACAAATGTTCATTAGTTCTCGAGATATTGTGTGGATAGGCAGGCAGAAATAAAGCCCATCGAGTGATAGGCTTCGTTAACGCTCAGCAAATAAACGGATATTTACCAATAACGATTATTGCAAATACGATCTATGGGAAAATGTATAAACTGAAGGGTTGAAACAACCAATCAGTAACGGCTCAGTGTAATTGTTACGGAAACAATTATTGGTATTAATTAACGTCAACCATTTCGGAGCATCCATGTTATTCATTATGATAATGTATGATGTGTTTGCTAAAGCTATTCATCATTTCGAGCTGCAACTTTTCACCCGTTATCACCACAACATACAGTGGCCGTCTGCAATTTGTCATTTACTGTCAAGATTAGTGAACCATATTATATATATACTGTATATAAACCATTCATCATATGTAATAGTTATACTTCTATGAGCTTGCATTTGAAATATCTATTACTGGCTTAATTATACTCAAGGGTATTTCTGTTTGTGTGTCTGTCTGTCTGTCTGTCCACGATGTCTTGGAGCAAACCGGTCTAAAGACTCGAAATGTTGCATTAGCCTTATTACTATATATACACGCAATAAAGTAATCAGGATTATATTCATTTCCAGTTATTACTTCGCGGATTGCTTTTATATAGAAAACATTTGGATGCTTTTCGTTTTCTTAGTATTCTTTAAAAAATAGTAATAATAAACATCACCTTCAGAGGCTTTCATGCCCAAGTGAGTATTTTATGGCGAAGGTGTATAAAATATTAGTATGACGAGTAATGACAGTGACATTAAATGTTTCTTCCCCATCGTTAGCAGCAAATAATCAATAGGAAACTGGAAAGTCTACTTCGTATGGATTGGGCAAGGAATTATAGTCCAGGTCAAGATCAAAGATCAAGTTCGGTTTTTTGTCATAAAAGTAGGCTAATAGCTTGGAGGTAGAACTTTTAATATCAATGTGTTCTTCACAGTCAAGCGATCATCCAGGGCACTTTTACAACAACCTATGTCTCACAACACACCCTGGGTGTAAACCACCCACTAAATATGACCTACAAGTAGTCGGATTAGATGATCACACCTCGAGTTTCAGTAGGTCTACCGATAAAAATCTGTTTTTTTGCATTTTATAAATACTTTAAAATCATTTATACTTTTAATTATTAAGTAATTTATTTACAAATTAATTCATTTTTAATGCCACGTGTGACAATATTACTATAGATATACTCTAAGACATGCCTTAACCAGTCAAATACTAAAATCGATTACGAGTTTCGGTATAAAGGTACCATTAACAGGAAATAAAAACTCAGTACAATATTGGTGTTAGTCAAAACTATTCATCTTATTGAAGTACATAACACAGGACACGACCGCAATAAAAGCGTTAGACCTACCCGGTTCGCCTATTTCAACTCGCTCTATATTTGTATCGTCAACATAAAAAATGAGGTTACGCAAAGGATAAATCACCGCTCAGCTGATAACTCTGTAATTAGTACTAAAGCGGAGAGTAAATTAATTTTTTTTTTTTGCACGTTAGTGTCCTGTACATTGTGTAACTATAAAACTGTATAATAGTTTTGACGAAGCTAACCCCGATAACACTTTATATAAAGGTTGTAGTCTTTTAAAATGCGTAATTTCCTTTGGTCCAAGGAAGAACTTTATTCTAAGGAAAGGGTTAAAAGGGCAGTCCTTCAAGTTCTAGTACTACTTTAATATCTGTTGATTTGCAGTAAATTTTACTTTAAATTCAATATTTAGAAACAATGGACTTTAGGTAGTAAAATTCCTTTAACAAAAGATAGCATTTGTTTTCTCAATTAATAGCCTCTCAACACTAAGAGCTTTCATCCAATCAAAGCTTTTGTCTCCCAACAAAAGGTCAACAACAATAGGACTATTGTTTCCAGTGTGGTTGATGTTCTTTTGTTATTAAAATACTAAGCTGTGATGGAACTAGGGATAATTAATTATCAGAACACCCACATTCATTATAACATTTATAATAACAAAACTCTATTCTGAATATCCGAGAATATATTTGGCAATTTTTTTTTCATAAAGACTGAGATACACTGTTGGTAATATACCTCCATTTCTGTCAGTTGTAAACCTTAAACCTAAAAAAAGAGATGACACAATTTACTAACTTCTACATTATTTAATAACTAATACTGAATTATAACACATATTCCAACACTAGTTTAATTTTCAGAATCGAGGATTCCATCTTCAGGCAACTTCACAAATTATTAAATTTATATTTTTCTAAACAATAAGTTCAAAAAATAACATATGGTAAAGGATTTGGAAAAATGGTTAGCTAATTTAAAAACTTTTAATCTAGTTACATTTTAATATTCTTTTGAATTGTAATGAGATACTATTTTATTAATTCTTTTTTATATCAGAATAATCTAGAACTGTGCCAAATGTGATAAAATTTTATTTGGCTAAATTTCTGTCGTAAAACTTATTTATTATTTTTTTTATGAACCACCTATTAATAACGGTTGCAGCCAAAGACAGGGCATAGCTTTTATTTGTTAGTAAATATTGGTTTTTTTTAATTCAATATGTTTATAAGAGGGAAGCAGTGCGGTAAGAACGTTTGTAAAGTAGTCGACGCTAACCCAGTTTCTGATCACAAACCCGGTGTGAGGGGTGTGGTTGTCCTGAATCAGAGGATAAAAACTCTATTGTTTTCTCCTTAGACAAACATTGCCCTCAACTATTTGCTTACGAACTGGTTGATTACAATATTAATTACGGCTAATTACAGTAAGAAGGGATAGAGTTGTATTGTTAATACCAGGTTAATGTTTATTATCAGGATAATTAATACCAGGGTAATGTGAAATGAGTTATATCAAATAAGGAAACATTTAGCCCTTTTAGACGAATGTAAAATTTGAAGTATACAAATTTGAAGTTTTCGTTCAAGAACATTTACTAGAAAAAAATCAAGTTCACTTAAAAGAAAATATACTAGTGTGATATCATAATTCAAAGTCAAATTATAATATATCTAAAAAACAATTTCAAGATTGGTGCGTTCTAAGTAAGATTACTACATTTTAAGTCTACTGCTCTTATTAATAATGATAAATACAAACATTACATTTAATTAAGTATCATGAAAACAACAAAGTCACTTATATTTCATAATAATTCTTTTCTGTTTAAGTAAAAGAAAACTATTAAGTTTTATTCAGCGGATGGCATTTATGTTTTGAGAGGTAATCTAGTGATACCGAAGCTCTCCACCATCTACAGAGTGAACGAGTACTGAAATAAAAAAAACTGTAGACGGATTTATAATTGATGTCCAAGCAGTTTTGTATTGAAGTAGCCCACTTACACATTGAGTATTACAGTTAGTATCCCGTAATCCCAATTACTGTACAAATTCAATATTTTCCATAGAGTAGTTGTAAGGAGAGGTGACTTGAATTTTCATTTACAGACCTTCTTAAAAATGTGTATATTAGAATTATTATACTACACTAGCGGCTACCCTCGGCTTCGCACGCGGTTTATAAAATCAGTCCGTGGCCCACTTTGCCAAAGCACTCATGATGTAATGATGGTCCTGTATGGTATTTTAAACGTAAGTAGGCATAGATCAAGTTCATATTATTTCAGTGCACATAATTACTTACAGACCAGGGGTTGAGGAACTAACTTTTATGTCATGTTTGGTCCGTATATAAGTACTTCTGGTTCAAATGAAATATGTTTCTTTGACTCTTGTCACTTGTCACTTGCTACTTTACTCACTTTTTGAAAATTAAGGAGCAGTGGGGCTGTTTTTCTAATTACATCAAAACTCAAACCTAAATCTTTAAAATAATCGAATCACGTTGTAAAGGATTATCATTCGTTTTATTACTATTTATCACTAATTTTCATAAAACGCTCAAGATCTAACGTTTAGAATATCTAATCTCAAAACACCAATTACCTAAATTTCAATATAAATAGAGTACAATGAAAAAGTGAACACTTAAAAACTATAATTGACTATGGTAACGAACTTACGGATATAAAATAAAATGTATGGGTAGTATTAAGTAGATTATTAAATATTCTGGCTAACCTCAACTTCGGTCACTTGATAGAGCCTTCATTTCAATGTCAAAAGCCAACCCATATGGGTTATCAAAATAAGTTAAACCATATGAAAGCGTACTCTTATGAACATAACGCTAACCGATGAAAACAGTAGCAAAACCAGTGAGTAGTTCTCCAGGCTTAAGCCAGATTGACGGAGATGTTAAGCCCTTCTTCGGGTAGTTTCTAGGAAATAATCACAATGGCTACAGGACAGACAGAGCTCTTAGCCCACAATTGAGCTTTTGTGCAGCAGGGCAGGTGAAGATAACTTTTTGAATATGTGCGAGGAGGGAGGAGTTCAATGGAGAGCGTAATTGGGTGGGACGGGTAGAACGGTACTTTGGAATGATCCGGCTCAGATCACTGAAATGAACCTGGTCATGAGCCGGATCTTCATATCATTTAGATCACTGACGTCACTGACTCAAACTACACCGTGCCGTCTGTTAATCAGATAATTGAAGGAATCTATTAAAAATCTAAAAATTTGGTAAGCTATTTTATCTTGACGCAATCAATTATTTTAGTTAAAATCATCAGTGTTGTTTTCAGTATAAAAATACAATTTAAAAATGTATTACGATGATATTTCGTCCTGTGTAACATGAAATATAATCGATAAAAAATCATCGTTAGTATTATTTGTACTATAAAATGAATTGTAATGATTCAAAGGCTTTGTAAGTAAAATACTATAGTTTTAAACTATGTGCAACTGTCGTCTATAATAAATTCAGATTTTAAACGGATTTCCTCTATGTCTAGCAGATCACTCAGATACTAAATAGCTAAGAGAACCGAAGAATGTAAGACTGGCTGGCGACTCTCAGCTCACGGGTCGCGACGCGATGGTTCGTTCAATCAGGAGTCGCTCATCAAATGACCCGGTTCATTTCATCAAATGATCTGACGGATCTCAGATCATTACGTGACCCGGATCAGTGAGCCGGTTCGCTCGTAAACTGCACATCACTTACGGAGTAGGGTACCCTCCCGGGACACCCACTCTTTGAAGTGGTTGAAACTCAGACTGTTCACTCAATCGCTAACGAGCTTAGTGTTTGACATAGTTGTGGATTGATGGTAGACCCGTGGTACGAAATATAGCTGCGTCAGCTAGAACAGTAAAAAGAACATCAGTGTAGAGAAATAAAACCATGATTGATCAATCTTAAATACAATCTTAATTCTTTTATCATTTCTTATATTGTACTGCTACTAGTAAAACAGTACCATTTTATTCTAGATTTAGCCCTCGGTATTTAGATAAAGAAGCAGGTGTTTTATATTTTCATAAATATTATGTTTAACTTTATGAAATAAGTTATGTTTGTGGGTTACAGTTGGTTCTGTGAAACAATAATTAAACCTCAAACCGCAAAGGTGATTATCAGAGTGACTTAAAATCCGTATTCATCCTTATTTAAACAATGTGTCAACAAGTATGTTACGTCGGTGATTCTTGGAGTAACTTCCTCGTTTAAAAAATGTGTCACCACATATGACGTAACTGCACATACTTCGATGTGCTCTGAATATCTGTTAATGGTATGAAGAAATCTTATGATAAGTTTTCTTTTATATTAATTTTTTAAATTGTATTACACACTGTACATGTAATTTAAACATATTATCTCACTAAAGATGTACCTATTTAGGGTATATAATATTCAAAGTATTTTTTTATTAATATTTTATTTACCTGAACAAAGTATTTTTCCACATTACGAGAAATCCCGTTTTTACTAAACTAATATCTGTAAAATTTAAAGTACCCTCACTAAATACGATTTACTAATACAGTAATAATCTACTTATTAGTATTGTTACCTTTTTTTGTATGAAATAAGTTACATACATTTATAACAAATATTGTACCCCAATGGTGGAACAGTACCATTTACAGTAGTTGTAGCCAGATATGTGTGAGCAACAGCTAAGTTGTAAGGTAGAGACATAAAACTGTTCATCTGTGGTTTATATCCTTCGTAAACCAGAATCAGTTCACGCCAGACTCGGATTTCTTGGATGGAATTTATTGTTAAGAGTTTATTTTTACACTATTATATTGGGTTACAATTTTCAGTCCTATCAAATGTAAACGTGTAAATTATGCATATTTGGACTTGGGTAGTACAGCTTAATTTACTAACTGAAATAGTTTTAAATTAACACTATCTTTGCGAATTTGCTAGTGTATGCTCAGAATGGTCACACATTGCTTGAATGTGGTTCATGAAGAATTGAAGAGGCTCATTGTCATGTCACCGATATCTGCTACTAATAGAATAGCCCCTAATTTATCCAAGATAAAAACGAACTGAAATGTTCGTGACTACAATAAAAACAGTTTCAATATCAATCAATAAAGTTTTATTCAGCGGATGGCATTTATATTTTAAAAGGTACTCAGTCATACCGAAGCATCCCCAGCATCAATAGAGTGAACGAGTACTGAAAAAAAACTGTAAACTGATCTATAATTAATGTCCAAACAGTTTTGTATTGAAGCAGCCCACTTATACATTGAGTATTACGATTAGTACCCCATAACCCCGATTACGGTACAAATTCAATGCTGTCCGTAAAGTAGTTGTAATAAGAGGTGACAGACTATATTATGATCATTAGCTTGGAATCTTCATTACAGACTTTCTTAACAAATTTTTATATTATAACTCTTATAGTATCCGCGGCTTCGCACGTGGTTTTTTCAAATCAGTCTTTAGTCTACTCTGCCAAAGTACTCATAATGTAATATGATGGTCCTCTATGGTATTTTGAAACGTAAGTAGGCATATCATCAGGTTAATATTACCTGAGTGTTTATAGATAGACCATTAGAGGCTGAGGAACTAACTCTTATATCAGGATTGTCACAAATATGGGCACTTCTGGTTCAAATTAACTATATTTCCGATGGCACAACCGAGTTTGACTCTTGTCACCTATCACTTGCTACTCACTTTCTACCGTCACTTGCTACGCAAATTTAGGAGCAATAAGAAGCAGTGGGACTGTTATTCTAGTTACATCAAATTAAACCTAAATATATAAAATACTCAAAAGAAGTTTAATGTATAGAGTAGTGGTTCATTTGAGTATTGCTTCATTGGTGTTGGCAAGGACGATAATTCGTTTACAAAAATTTATTTTCATAAAACACCCGATATCTAACGTTTAGACTATATAATAACAGTGATTGACCTAATTGCAATATAAATATAGTAGCCTACAATGAAAAAGTGAAAGACTTAAAAATTACGATTTATTATGATTAAGACTATACTTATATAAAGTACAATTTATAGAGTATTCAACTAAATTCAATCCCAGTCACTTGAGCCTTCATTCAATTATTTCAATAACCAACCAATACGGTTTAGCAAAATACGTTACACCTGTAAAACGATATGAAAGCGTATTGTTATAAACATAACGCTGGCAGATAGTAACAGAAGCAAAATTAGGGTTCTCCAAGCATAAGGCAGGTTGACGGGGATGTTAATCCCCTTTTCGTGCCTTTCTGGGAAATAATCCCAATAGCTGCAGGACAGATAGTGTTCCTAGACCGTAGATGAGTTTTCGTGTAGTAGGGCAGGTACGGATAAATTTTTGAATATGTGCATGGAGGGTAGAATCCATAATGAGAGTAATCGGATGGGATGGGTAGTCGTTGGGTCAGTGGAGTCTGGTTAGTGATGTTCCCTATGGCAGTTTGACCAACAGTGCCCTAGATTTCTGCGGTTTGCGGAGTAGAGCACCCTCCCGGGATATCCAGTCTTTGATGTGGCCCCACTCAGACTGTTCACCGCTGACGAGCTTGCTGTTGGACATAGTTGTGGATCGATGGTAGATAACAAAGTATCACTCCAACAGTAGAAAAACCTGGCTAATAACGTCAATTTAAAGAAATTAAATAAGTATTTTATATACCATTTTAATTCTTTTATTATTTGTTACATTGTCCTGCTACTAGTAAAATAGCATCATTTTATTTCTATATTTAGCCCTTGCTATTTGGATAAAGGGGAAGGTGCTTTATAATTTTCATAAAGATAAATAGATATAACGTTTGATTTTATTAAATAATCATGTGAAATAATCATGTTTGTGTAATACATCTGCGAAGCAATAATTAAACCTCTAACCACACTTAGTTACTTGGAGAGACTTCCTCATTTAAATATGTCTCAACACAAAGGACGTAACTAGACAGACATTGCCGTTGTGCTCTGAAGACCTGTTAATGTAATAAACAATTGTTTCGTTAAGCTTTCTTTTATATTAATATTTAATCTTGTAAAACACACTTTAATTTAAATATTGTATTTCGTTAAATATGTACCTAACTATGTAATATAATATCCATAATCCTTTTTATTAATATTATATTCGCCTGTACAAAATACTTTTCGACAATGTATAAAATGCAGTTTTTGCCAAACGAATAGCTTTCAAAATTTAAATTCCTCACTAGAGACAAAATAATAAGCTATTTATGGTTTTTTATGTAATTAAAATTTCACTTAGTCAGTTCCAGAATTGTATAGCAGATACAACTCAATAATGGAATAGAATCATTTATTTGTAGCCAGGTATGTGTGAGCCACCGCTTAGTTGTAAGGTACGGACATAAAACTGTTCATCTGTGGTTTACATCCTTCGTAAACCAGTATCAGCTCGCACAAGACTCTTTCTTGCATTTCTTGGAAGTAATTTATTGAAATTGTTAATTTAACACTATTATATTGGGTTACAATATTCATCCTTGACACAGGAAAACATGACATGAATATTTTAAGTAGTGAGCTGAAAAAACTCATGTTGTCACAAATGTGAACATTTTCATGACACTTCATTTCTATTTAGACAACATTCCAACAGCATACAAGAATGCATAACCAGAGTGCAATCACGACATTTTAACATAAAACAATAACACGGTGTTGCCTGACAACCCCAACACATAGAAATCATCACTTAGTGAGGTTGTGTGTAGGCCTTTATCATCTAAACACTGTTGTCAAAACCAACTTTCTGGTCAAAATGTGAATATACTCTTACTGTGTGAAAAGATATGACCAGAAAGATTCCATGTTAAACTTTAAATTGTGCATGAAATTTAATTTATACATAGATAAATGAGTACACATTTAAGATGGTGCAAACCTATGCTTTGGATTTGCCTGGGCGTCATTGAAGCATGTCACCCTTGCTGCCTGTCTGTCTTTGCGCAGGTTATCTAAAGATCGAAATGAGCTATAGTTTTTAAAATTTGTATTCAACCTCAGCGAGCCTATTACGCGATATATGTTGTGGAGTACTAATACTGTGATCAAACCTAGTTCACCGTATTTTAATTCACAGTTAACTTAGCTCATGTTCATAAAAATTTACATATCAGATTTAATTATTTTATCTATATTATAATTTCTGCCAAAAAGCATTAATATACATTTAAGTCCGGTGTCCAACAGGTTTATATGCATACCAAAGCATTTCTTCTTTTTAAAAGAGTTATTTTTTACATTATATCTTAAGATGAATATAAATAAATGTGTGACAATATCTGATACTCCATCGGCAGGCCCCTCGTGTACCACAATGTTGAGTTATTCGCGCAGTGAGAATTTTAGGATGTTTATATATTTCTTTTAAGCCATACACGTTTACGACTCTACTGATGGGACCGGCATTTGTATGAATATATGCTACTTCTTAATATAAAATTTATGTTAATTTTACACTAATGTTACATGAACGTTAATGGTTGTTAATATATAATATTAGTTTAACAAGAAATCGATTAAGAATAAATTATACTGCGATTCGACATAGGAATATTTGATTTTAATTATAAAACTTTTTATGTATCAACGATGTTGACTTTGGTTATTATTACTGTAAGAGTAATATGGCAATCTCTACTATTTGCATGCTATGGTTCTATTGAATTCCTGATACATAATTAATTGTAAGGTAAAAACTGTTATACAAATAAAATCATTATTTCCTCACTCGGATGGCTGCGACAACTTAACCACATTTTTGCACTACTTCTCCGCGTGTGCGGTAATAGATGATTTAACGTCATTGTTATGACGATGATGATACTGATAATACCAGTCTTAACTTTTCAGAAGACAACTGACAGCGTTAGCCGTTTCCAGAGGTTTCGGTTGAGTTATAGCGTGGTATGGATATCGACAAAACGTCTTCAGTTTCAGTGTCAGAGTTTGCTAATGATTGAAGTCCCAAGATTATAGTATAAGGGATTGTCCATTGTTTTGTTGTCTTTAGTACGGATTCAAGAGATTGGGCATTTGAGATTAAAATCTATGGGTTTACCAGCGATCACTACAATTGGAGTATCAGATGAAACTTGAGCCGGTGCTCAGTTTGGACATTTCTTTTGTCTTTTACCTTTCCCACCTCGGCCACTTTTGTCAGTCGGTGGGGGAGTTACTCCGTCAAAGTATTGATTATTTTCTGCCTGGTTGGAACTGATTGGTCGAGGTCAGGTAATTGACCTTGACTGATTACTTACCAGCTGTTTACCGGCAGCGGCTACGGTTCGGAGCGGTCGGACACTTTCGGCAGAGGCGACGTGAATACCGTGCTGTCTACTGGTCGTCCTGATGCCCATGGCTGGCTAACTCTTCTACTTTCGGCAGGTAAATGTTTTTTCTCTATCACTCTCTTAACTTAATATTGTTGGCGGTTTTTCTATCCCACGCAGACATATATTTTTCGTAGTTTGGTTAAAATTAGATTTATTATTTTGTAAATTGTGTTCCTTGTGTACGTTTTCGTGTCGCAAGGTGTTCTATCCTGTCTTTCGTAACGTTCTAAATTGTTAATTTATTAACTATGACAGTTAAGTTTATTATTTTTGCACTAGTGCTTTCTAACTGATCCGTTCGGCGAACGGAAATTATTTATCCCGTGTACACACTTTGTCTTTATTTAGTGTAAGCGAGACGGTACAGACTTTTGCAAATTTTGTTACCTCGTGTTTTGTGTTGCGTGCAAAATTGGGTGGCAACATTCATGATTTCCATTTTATTGTTTAATTAATTAATTGCCTTATAGTAGCGTGAACGGATTATAATTTAATTATTGTTATTTGGGAAATAATGTACTGTTATTATTTGTAAATTACATAATTATTATTAGGCCTACCTTACAATTAATATTATAGAATGATTAAAATACAGTGACTTATTGTTACAAGTAAATGTTTACCAAGCTGAATAATTTAGTATGGCTGTTCTAGCCTATAATTAAATGTTTAAATGTTTGAAAATTTGTTTTGTATGTAATATTTAATATTGTCACCAAGTAGTGTATCTTATAATACTTGGTGTCTTGAGTTATTTACGGGAAATAGTCTTTTGATACTTAAAAAGTACTGTTAGTTACAGATTGTTATTTTTAATTGTTAAATGTAAATATTTTATATTTACTTTGTGGCAAACATAATTATATAACATAAACATAAACTCTTCTGATTATCTACCGGTTATGTTGGCATTCAATAGGGTCCCCGTGAGTGCCGTCAACGGGACTGGTGCGGCGAGTCTGCCCAAACGGCACTGGTAAACTAAAACTGAATACCCGCGCCCTTCCAGCGCTACTGTACCGGCATCCAACTGGAGCGTCTGTATTCATCTTGAACAAGGTTGGATCCAAAATGTTTTTCTTTCTTCTTGCACTGAACTTGAGATGATTGGGTTGTATGGAGCGCTGCCAGATATTATATCTGGAGGAGGGCCAGTGTTAAGCTACCTAGTATGTATTTATTTTAGGGACATGATCTGTAGGAGAGGATTTCACTTTTCATTCGGATTAATGGAGGCAACTAAGCCCCCGTTTCTTTCGAAAATCGGCTGTAAATATTTTTTTTAATTTTTCGGCTACAAACTTGAAACAAAATTACTTTTTAAAAATAGTGGGCCTAGAAATTCTACAACCTTTTCCCTCCCCTCAGTTCATAAAAAAAAAAATTACCAGTTAAAAAAATTTTATATTTACTACTGCCGTACCTGATATTATGTTATTTATATACCAAATTTCTATTTATTATGTCATTTATATATCAAATTTCTATATTTTATTATGTTATTTATTTGTCAAATGTATTATTATGTTATTGTCCATACTGGAATTTTATCTATTGTTGTTATTTAGTTTGTAAGTTACGCGGTGCACCGTGGTGCTGCAGTTAATTGTATTTTGCATGAAAATGTTTGCCACCTAATAATTATATATCATGTACTCGAAATCTTGTCTCTCTTTGTCTCTCTTCCCACTAGTGGCATGTGATTATTTTTTTTTATGCTTTGCTCCGAGTTTCGGAGGGGCGCGCTTCCGAGACCTCCTGTCTATTTTCGCTAACTCGGGACAAACTGCCCAATCCATTGTCATCAATTTTATTTTACCTCTTTGTGAACGTTTGGCAGGCCACGAGCTGCTCCCAAGTTAACTCTTTAGACAACTGTGTATTGGGAGAAGCAAGAAGCTTCGGCACTGCTGATCATACCTTTAATCCAGACAAGTACAGTGTGTTATCACCATTATCAGCTGACAAAGTTATGCTGGCCTAAGAAGTTACAGCTTCCGCAATCACCAAAGTTAAGGTTAACTTGTTTAATAGAAATCAGATTCTGGGGAATTACCTACGATCGAACTTCATTGTAGGGCCCTCGAATGCTTAAGGGGAGTAAGTACTGGGGGATAAACTAACTCATGAAGTGATCAAAAAGTTTATCTTTCCTTCCACTAAGGACGACAAACTGCTGTAAATTGAAAATCTGAAATGTTAAAAAGACAACCATCATACAATATAGGACCCAAATAGTTACATTTTGACATGTTATGGAATTTAATTTAATTAGAATATATATCGTAGCACTCATTGCAATTATTATAGGTTGCTTTAAATATGAAATAAACATTGGTTCACAAAACGTACTTGCTCCACCGGGACTCGAAGTTTTTATTTAAAAAATTTAATTTTATACGTAGGTCAGAGTCCATTTATAGCCAGCAAACCGAGGGATTAAGAAGTAAGGCTTTTCTTATCACAAGATTATTGTGATTTATTTATTAAAATTTTGATACCCTAATATTTTTTTTACTGTAAAGACTTTTTATTGTTATAGTTACATTTCGGTCACACACTCATGGTACTTATTCATATTCTTAAAACATAACATGCTGAGGTTTATTTTACAAATATAATAAATATTTAATAATAATGCATTTGAAGTATAATTGAATAATAAAGTCTGTCAATATTACATAATTATTAAATCCCTCAATTTAGTCAATACTTTTTAAACTAATTACCTTTACAGTTCAGTTTTCTCTGTTATGTTGTTCTCTGTTTTCTTAGTCTGTAATTGATGCTTGCTAACTGTGATCTTTTTAGTTGATCTTGTCCCCTCACCATTGCTCCATCTAATTGAAAATGATCATTATCATACTCAATTCCTTCTTTTGTTATATTTTCCCCTTCTTCTTCTGGTGCGAAGTCTGAATCACTAAGCCTTTAGCCACATTGTGCAGTATAAAACAATCCAAAATGAGATATAGTATATTTTATGGTTGTATCCTTATTTTCAGCTGTAGCTTTCGGAATCGTTGGTTTAGTTGCCAAAACATCTTTTCATGGTCGTCCGTTCTGGATTGAAAGATCTATTAAGTCATTAGAGGAGCGAAAGGTGTCATTCCATATCCTGAATCCCTGATACACATTACACCTGCTGCCTTTATTTCCATGATGTGAAACATTTTGAAGTTTCTCTAAATCCAGGATTCTCGGATTTCTCTAAAGCATCATGTACGGAAACAGGTCATTGAACATTTCTAATGCGTTACATCTTGCTTGCTCGTTGACACCAGTAAATAGTTTTTGTACTCATTCATGTAACTATTTATGTATTCATCTCCATGTAACACACGTAGACTGATATGTGGTTACTGCCAAGCAATCATACCATCCTAAATACATTATTCGCTGGAGGATGGATTAAAGAAGCTCTTACTACAAGTATCAACCATTCCTAAATATCATTCTGTTAACGATGAAAGACCATTTAGGCAGTATTAAGAGCTGGCAAAACATTTTCAAATAAATATTAAGCATGACGAATGAGATGTGCAAGATTGTTTATGGCAAAGATTATTTGAGAAGTGGCACACTAAGTACAAGAACTTAAGGTACATAGTGAATACAAAATGTAATACATGAATGTAATACAGAATAGACAGTGTGTCGATCCTGTGTCATCTGGGAGAAGAAAACATGCCTTTTTACTTAAGAGTTAAAAGTAAGATAACTTTAGATAGATTAGATTAAGACCACTCATTTATATCCTTTATCCATCTCTACTTTCCTAGTTACAAAGTGTTTTTAGTTTTATCATATAATAAAGGTCTTAATTGCATGTTCTGATTCATTTCTAATTGTACTAGTTTAAATCACAAATTACTAAAACATGCATTATTCTACTTGAGTATTTTCGCTTCTACTTGGTTATTTTTCTACCCGGATTGTGATTGTTCTATTTAAAGTCAAATTAATTTAGTCTATTTCCACACGTGTAAAATTAGACATTCCAATTTATGATTTTGATTAGGTTATAATATTTAAACCGTAGTTGGAATTAGTGTTATAAAATTTGGTAATTTTCCAAATTAATTACATATTTGAACAATATATTCTACCTGAAAATGTATTTACAAAATTTAACAAAACTTACATAATATACATTTGTATAAAACTAAAATGTTTGCAGTCAATACTATAGTTTCTCACAACTAATTTAACTATACAACCAATTTCCCATGTAGTTTATTAGCTTACATGCAATAAGCTGTTTACTAGTATTTGTAGTATCCTTTTCTTTTAGTTTATTGTATTGACATTACTTAGCAAGATTCTGATATGTCATGTATGCTGCTAAGCGCATAGAAAATCCCGACGCCATAACAAAACGACGAAACTTCTTCTATATTTGTATTATTGTATCGATGTAACTTTGTGAAATTGTGATTGAAATTAATATTTATTACAAAATACAATGACGATAAGTTTACTAGTACTAAACATCAATTAATATATATGAGATAGTTTTGTAGAAGCCTAAACGTGTTTCATGAAGCTAATTAAATTTGAATTATTAATATTTTTTTTAGAATATTAACAAAAATTTATTAATACTCATCATTTATTTATTAGACTGTTTTACAATGTTACCACAACTTCATAATTTTCCAATTCCCTAAAACTTCCCATCATTGTTTTCCTTGATGTACACCTTAACATTATTTATTTATTTTTGAATTTCCATCTCGTTCCTCGTTCAAACCATATACGCTGCTATCAGATTCAAAAACAATGATAACCGTATTTTTAAAGGATTTCCAACTAGGGTATTGATATTTAATTTACCCCACTATCACCTTGTTAAAAATTTTTAAAATATTTCATTATTTTCCCAGAGAAAAAATAAACAAAAACAAACGTTATAATTATATAACATTTTTTCGCTTGTATAAATACGTTCACCAAGTATATTAATAACAGTTTTATTGATAGCTCATAACTAAAATTGTCACAAGATGCCTTTTTGGCATCCGTTCCAGAAACGTGCATCTGGGACGTTCTAAAATGAATTAAACATATAGCATGTGATATAAGGTTCCATGTTATAAATCTGTACTACGAGCCAGTATACATATAGGTGAACTTTAGAAACTCCAGATCTATAATAAAAGTTACTTACACAAACATCCCTTACTCAAGCTTTTGGTTTTTTTAGCACTTAAAACATGTTCATTTTACCAATCCAGTTTTTATTTCTTGCTTTATCTTTATCTCTTAAAATTTCTTTTTGTTTTTCACTGTTCGTCTTTTGCACCCAATGTTATTCGAAGTGATTTTGCATAGTAACAATTACTTCCCACATTGTTTATTATAGCAGAATTCTAAGAATTGACCATCCTTGATACCATGACGTTTTCTTAGAGTCCTCTGAGTCATAAAAACTTTTTAAATATAGACGCATGTTTTTTAAGTTCACTTTAAATTTTATAAAGACTTTTATATATATATATTGTATATCTTAAATGTTTTGATTCATGTGATACACATTTTACTTTGTAATAATCTGTTTTCCCTTTCATTGGTTAATCTGATTATTTAAAATGTTTATATATGTCCAGTTAATATGATATAGGGCACAAGATTATTGAAACGCCGTACAAACTATCTGACATTTTTAGAGTATGCAATTACAAGATTGCGTTTATTGTTACAATGTTTGACATTTTTCTAAGTGATCACATTTCTAGCAAGAGTTAATAAGTCCTCCAAATATTCTATTGCCATATTTATTTATATTATAGCTTTATTAAATTCGAAGACTTCATTTCTTTGTTTATACGCAACATTTACAATAAAAAAATTAAAGAATTTTTCATTTCTTTTTAATAAATATCTATCTATCTTGAGCTACACAGATTTCAAACAATCAAACACAAAAATATAATTATGCAATAGATTCGTCAAATATAGATTTCCGTTGTCATCTATATATAATCATCAATATTATTTGGAACTAACGTCAATAATAGAAACAGTAGAGATACAGTGTGTTCTATATAAAATATTAGCCAGTACAGGAAGTACCGCTTCCATATACAATTGCATTTTATGTTGCCACGTTGAGCTTGGCTGCTATATTGCATTGCCAGTTCAGGAAATACCGATTCCATATACAATTGCATTTTTTTGTCACATTGAGCTTGGCTGCTATATTGCATTGCCAATTCAGGAAATACTGATTCCATCTACAATTGCATTTTTTTGTCACATTGAGCTTGGCTGCTATATTGCATTGCCAATTCAGGAAATACTGATTCCATATACAATTGCATTTTTGTTGTCACATTGAGCTTGGCTGCTATATTGAATTGCCAATTCAGGAAATACTGATTCCATATACAATTGCATTTTTGTTGTCACATTGAGCTTGGCTGCTATATTGTATTGCCAGATCAGGAAATACTGATTCCATCTACAATTGCATTTTTGTTGTCACATTCAGCTGGCTGCTATACTACATTACCAGTTCAAGAAGTACCGATTTAATCTACAATTGCATGTTTGTTGTCACATTGAGCTTGGCTGCTATATTGAATTGCCAGTTCAGGAAATACTTATTCCATCTACAATTGCATTTTATGTTGCCACGTTGAGCTTGGCTGTTATAGTGCATTGCCAGTTCAGGAAATACCGATTCCATATACAATTGCATTTTTGTTGTCACATTGAGCTTGGCTGCTATATTGCATTGCCAGTTCAGGAAATACCGATTCCATCTACACTTGCATGTTTGTTGTCACATTGAGCTTGGCTGCTATATTGAATTGCCAGTTCAGGAAATACTTATTCCATATACAATTGCATTTTTGTTGTCACATTGAGCTTGGCTGCTATATTGTATTGCCAGTTCAGGAAATACCGATTCCATCTACACTTGCATGTTTGTTGTCACATTGAGCTTGGCTGCTATATTGAATTGCCAGTTCAGGAAATACTTATTCCATCTACAATTGCATTTTTGTTGTCACATTGAGCTTGGCTGCTATATTGTATTGCCAGATCAGGAAATACTGATTCCATCTACAATTGCATTTGTGTTGTTACATTCAGCTGGCTGCTATACTACATTACCAGTTCAAGAAGTACCGATTTAATCTACACTTGCATGTTTGTTGTCACATTGAGCTTGGCTGCTATATTGAATTGCCAGTTCAGGAAATACTTATTCCATCTACAATTGCATTTTTGTTGTCACATTGAGCTTGGCTGCTATATTGAATTGCCAGTTCAGGAAATACTTATTCCATCTACAATTGCATTTTTGTTGTCACATTGAGCTTGGCTGCTATATTGAATTGCCAGTTCAGGAAATACTTATTCCATCTACAATTGCATTTTTGTTGTTACATTGAGCTTGGCTGCTATATTATATTGCCAGTTCAGGAAATACTGATTCCATCTACAATTGCATTTTTGTTGTCACATTGAGCTTGGCTGCTATATTGCATTGCCAGTTCAGGAAATACCGATTCCATATAAAATTGCATTTTTGTTGTCACATTGAGCTTAGCTACTATATTGCATTGTATACTGACTCTATATGATCGGAATTACTGTAAATAAATATAAATAACATTGCAGTAAATAACCCTTTGGGGAAAAGTTTACGTTTATGTTATTTAAGTTTTACACACACGTTTACGGGTACTATAGCAATATTGCACAGGTTTAGAGTACCACTGCACCTTGTGGAGATACTAAATAAAACTAGTAAACTCATGTGCAGTAACTCTTTGAGTTAAATACATTAAATTCTGCCATTCATATGTCATCATAAAAGTTATTCAAATACAACTGATTTATAAGCTTAATTTAACTCAAAGAAGGCGTTGAAATTCGAGATGTTTATTTACTATAATAGGTGTACAAGAATCAGATTTAGGAGATTTTGCTATAAAGTACTATCCCCCTTTTTTTAAGACTATGGAAAGCAAACATTGCAGTTAGTTAAGGGCAGTATTGTTATGTAACAGATTGAATCAAGAGTATCCTCTAATCCCTTTCTTCAAAGATTCTCTGAGTTAATCTACAATTTTGAAATACTCGTCTTAAAGTTCACTAAAAGAGTCCTTTGCAATTTTTCAAAAATGCAGAAATACCTTTTATGTTTAAGTTACAGATTTCATTTTGTTCAATTCCAAAAAATGCATACTGTTGCAGTAAGCAGCTCAGTCGGACACAAGAAAGCAAAAGCATTAAGTCAAAAACCAGTTTCTAAAAATAGCAAATTAGGAGCCTTGGTTTTAAAAGGATTCAAAACAAAAGGTAGCATTGAGATTTTACAGTTTATTCCGATATCAAGGCAGGATTTCAATAAAATATGTCCGGATGGGCGAAGTCCTTAATTATTAGTCGAATACAAAATTGTTAGATCGAAGATCTGAATATCGAACCGCTTTTGAATTAGTTTTCAACAACACTGATTAAGTTAGTATGAACTAACATTTTGATGTAAAGTATTGTTCTTAAATTTTTATTCGTATGTGTAAACTGAACATACTTCATTGTTTCATTCTATGGACAGGGAATGATTTGAAGCTAACAGCTCATTGGTCAGCCTATTACGCAGCGTAAAGAATATAAAAGTTATCGAAATATCGAGACTAATAATGTACAGTGATGTATTTGAAACATTTTATGAGTTTCAAGTTTTTTTTAAATAACTTAAACAGGGAATATTACACAGTAATAATAATAAAAATACTAGAAATTATACGGTACAAGTTTTCATATTTCAACTTACTAAAGCATTATGTAATGCGAAGTTCATACTGCCGAATTGACGAATACATGCGAAAATTTACAATGTTGTACATTATTAAGTGCACTAGAATTTAATCGTATACTACAAAAACTCATGAATAAACTATTAATTCTATGTTAGACATGAGTTTTATAATGGAATATGCAATAATCTATGATAATTACCTTGTGCCGTGTAAATATAGCCTTAGCTGTCCTTTCAGTAAAAATAGATATATTTCCCTGTTAGTTTAAGTTAAAATTGGTTGGATTAACTGTCAGTTTCAGGTAAAATGAATAGGATTAGATGTCTGTTTTAGTTAAAATGAGCCAGGATTGCGGCTAATTTGTTTATTTCAAATTTGAGTATTAAATGATAATTTCAGTCAGATTTCACCATTATTAGCTGACAGCATCAGTTAAAGGAATGGTGTGTGGTATTTTACTTGCAGATTTGAAAGAATATTAATAATGAACAGTTCTTTAAGTATAGAATATTAAATTATTGCTTATGGCACTTTATGGTTGGCTTATAATTTCCCTACTGATATTACGTTTCACTTGATTTAATTCTTTTCTGTAGCCTATTGGTTAGTAATTGACAATGTAAGTTAAAAATTTAAACCACGTATTAAATTTAACAATCTCAGGTATGTATAAATATTAATTTTTAGAGTGGTTTTGTGGCGATAAATAGACTGTTTATTAATTTATACTTTTATTATTTATAAACTTTTGTTGAATTTCCCACTTAATTAATACTAATAATACGACCCATACTGAAATTATTTAGATTGTATAAATAATCTCGAACGTTACACCCAAAATTATGATAGTAGACCGTACCTATCACTATGAGAAATAATTCAAAATTACGATAACTTAAGATTTTACGAACATAACATTAAGTCAAACGTAACTTTTATCAAGCCTTATAAATAGTATAACAGGATATGAACGCATTTGTAACTTGATAACTTGAAGGTAAATTGTCAGACTCAGATAGAATATTTATGTTTATTCAGCTTATACCGTCCATCTTTCATTGAATCAACTAAAGTTGGGATGAATAATGATTTAATATTCAGTTCATTAGTCACTGTGATCGTTACATTAGACCCGTAATATTCAATATGCATATTAAATATTCATCACATTTTGTCGTATTCATCTTAAATGATTCGCTAATATCTGTTTTATTTTTCTGTTCCCACCTTATTAGAAAATATAAGTATTGATAAGTAAACTATGTGTTATATTAGATTTCATATTATATATGCCCACATATAGTGTTTATAACTGATATGAACTCTTCAGCTTCTTACATTGTTATACTGTATGTAGAGAATTACTATCAGGCTCAGGTGACAATGAATGAGTGATATGTGGAGAGACAGACTAAATTGGTGAAAGATTACATAATGGAATTTATACACTTTGACGCTAGGAGAAGGGGAGTTATGCATAATGAGCAATGAATGGAATATTCAAAACTCACCGAATTTATCGTCATTTGTCACATAGCACTGTACGATTACAGAATTCCATCATCGTCCCAAACGAGCTGTCACAGGATCAACATACGTAGTGAATACAGTGACAGAATTACTATATACTATGCACAAACTTGTTGTTAATTCTACGGCTTTTCAAGAAGTATGTTCTAATAAATCACAGCTCTGAAATTAATAACTATGTATAGGGTATGGTGAGTTGATTAATTCTCAAACCAATAGTTTTTCAAATATCAATCAATAATTACAGAATGTCATACAACTTACAATGAAATAGTTTCTCAGAAATCTATGATAAATGTAGAGAAACATAATTTTAAATTAAAATAAAGACGTGCGTACCAAAATTTTTCATCAATTTTCAGACGCAAAGTGCTAGAGTGTTTGCCCAACTACAGGATCGAACTAGCGACTCTCATTGTCTGCCGAAACGCAAACCTGTCAAACTTCCAGAAATTAATGTAAATTATTCATAAAATTAATTTTACAAATACAGATTCTAAGTACCTAATCGAATTAGTATTCAATTAACAATGGATTTAATAGACAATTAAACACTCCTAATTCAACCAATTGGTAAAGCGAGGAAGTCATGTACTGGAAATATGCCAAAGTATATAAGGGGCCAATAATTCTCGGGCGCTGTCAGCTTCTTTATTAACTGTCTGTTTTCCTTTACCTTACATTTGTTGAAAATGCAATCTAAGTAAATCACATTAGCTGAACTAAAGTTAATTTCTTTTAAAATAAAAACTAAATTTTTCCATTTCTAAAGTGTCCATGTTACATGAAGTTAAACTATTGCATAAACTTCAGGATATCCAAAAATCTGTTCTAAACTTCACAAAACTTAATTTCCGTTATAGCTTGAAATGACCTCGAGAAATTTTAATTCTAGAGAAATAACTAAACGAATAAGTACCAAAAATTCAACGGAAGGTTGAGTTATCCAAGTAAAATCTACAGTATCATTCAATAATTCAACTAAATATTATTCATAAAAATAACACCTTTACACTTATAATGGGAGACAATTTTATAAGTAACGTTTATTACGTACTTACTGAAATAGAATTTATTCATAATAATATTATGAATTTTTTACCATCTTTAAATTAAATGGACTATTCTAATCAAATTTATAAACTAAATAGTAAGGGCTTATAATTTTAAATTTTAAAACACCAGGAGTTCAATCCATTTAGTTTGGTAACCAGATTTGCTTTATATAAGACATTCACAAACACTTTATTAACAAAAACCTTAGAGCGTTTTAACTGAGTAAATAACTTTTTTACTTATAACAGGTTCCACTTAATCCCAAAAGAACCTTTGCACTTGCTTACGGAGCGATATAATTTCTAGGTAAGGTTGGGGGATAGGAGTCACCTACTTTCGAGATTGTGCTAGGAGAAAAGTGGATTGTATATCTCAATCAGGTCATCTTATAAGAAAGAGAGTCTATCTCTTTGTTGCAGCCTCTTTCAGTCAAACCTGTTGATCAAAGTTGACTCAAAGACTCCTTCACGTTTAGGCCAGCAACAGCTTTAACACTAAGGGAGCTCCACTTACTATTTTTCGAAGTACACAGGCCCTATTGTTCCACTCTTCCGTTCCAACATTTCAAAATTTGGTGTTAGTGATTTGCCAATGCTGGACATCTACGGGGTTGCCCTAATGAAATTGACACATCGGCTTTTCCAGCACGCAGGTTCACCTGGCAGTTATAAGCCACCTTGAAGAGAACTCTCCTGAGAGATACTCAGGGACGTCTATTACACAAACGAGGCGCCCTCCAAGGGTGGTAGATAAGGTGGACACAATAAAGAGGAAACGTGACAACAAATTTTATAAATTACTAAACCTTGAAAGTAGACTAAATAAACCAAACTCTATTCTAAGTATAGTGCCATCATAAACACGCGTTACACGTAAACTTGATTTTAGTATAAAAACTAGTAAACATAATTGTGACATTGTTGCAGTGTATTTGTGGGGGTCGGAGACGCGAAGCCCGATTACACTGTGGCATGATGTAGCTTTGAAGTGATAGTTGCTGTATCCCAATTGCTACTCCTTGTACACTTTTACTACTGTCAGTGGATCGCCCACTCACAAGTCTAGTTTTAATGAGCTTTTGCCGACGATGTGTAGTTTTTTTAGCGGTATCTAATGTAGTTTGATTTGCAAACGTCCCGTACTAAAAGCTCGTCCTTACACAAAACAAAGTTTCCATATTTCATTTAAATCATGTCATCTTCACAAAAATTGAATTTCTAAAAATGAAATAATATATCTAAGGTGTGGCAGAAAAGTAATGATACTGATATTCTATTTGAACTATTTCCCCTGGGCAGCTACGAGTATACTACGATGGAGGCGTCGTTCCCACTCTCCGTAGCAGTGCTGGAATGCTTGAATGATATGATGCTGGAACTGATATGACCCTTAATTCCTCGATTACACTTCGTTGGATGTTTTCAATAGTACAAATATAGTGTTTATTTTGATCTTACGAAACATAAATAAGTCACAGGATCTGCGATAAAGTGAATAGGAAAAGTGGGGAATCACAGGAATACACTTATGTGTCAAACACTGGTTGATGGAGCATCCAAAGGTCTGAAATGACCGATCAAACGCGAAGTACCCTTTCCTGAGTCGTTCAAGGATCTCTTTATAAAATACTTGGTTAACAGTTTATTCTGGAGGCACAAATTCTCTATAGACGACCTTGTGCTATCAAAAAACAAATAAGCATTTTCTTGATTTTGTAATCTTTGATATTTGATATTTTGATTCTTGTCTCTGGATCATACTCAAAAACTCATTCGTCACCAGCAATAACGTGACTGAAAAAATGTGGATCATTTTCAATACAATCAAGAAGGATAAGGCACACATTCTTGTTATTATATTATCTTTTTGTTCAATTGTCAGTTATTTGCTAGCACCTTGGCGCACACATTCCTCATGTAAATATTTTGTGTCAAACTTCGACGAAGAGTAAAACGATTAAAACGCAACTTTATACTCATTAGTCTTAATCTAAGTCAATGATATGACCTCACCAATGCCCTAACTCGTTCGATGTTCTCATCGGTTTTCGATGTTGAAGTCCTTCCAGAACGAGCTTCATCTTCAACTCTCGCTTTCTAAAAATGCATTATGCCACAGAAAAACTTGTGCTCTTTATAATGAATGTCCCCATGAACTTTTTGCATCTTTTCAAAAGTTAAAGTCGTATATTCACTCTGAGTAATACAAAATTTAATAGCACCTATGCCCTAAATTATGCTGTTCAATTTTATTAAATACACCGCACTAGAAAACTTCACTTATTACGTTCTAATCGGTCACGTGGTAACCGGACAAGATATAAACTTGTACTGGGTCTTTTGGAGAGACCAAAGTACAAGTTTTAATAAGGATAAGGTTGCAGTGTTGCTAGATATCTCTCAATGATTCAAGTCTCATTACATTTTTGATAAACCTACGTAAACTTCAAAATAATTTCATTGTACTGAATTTTCAAAGAGTAGTTTTTGTATCTGCTCATATGTTTTAATTAAATTCTGGTTATAATACACTATTACGCATTATCCTGTTGTATCGCTAATTAAAGTCTCGTTACGTAAACATGCGATGCGAGAACTTCTGTTTTTATTGAAAGATTTCTCTATAGCGGGGTTAGAGATCGAGTTGCTAGACAAATGCTATTTTCTGTAGGGTGCCAAAATAGCACGCTGCCATAGAAGACAATAATATTCCTAAGAATGAATTGGCAATCGTTTTTTGAAAGACGTGTTTTTTATTAAATATATAATTTATTCCTGAATGCGCGATATATTCAAATACCGTCATCAATATCATAACTTCTAAAACTTCTCTGTAGTTTCCTTTTAATATGCTTCGAATGTTATATAATCGTAAAGTTGGGAAAATAAGAAAACTAACAAATTAACAATGAAAATAACATTCCTTAAAAAACGTTAGATGTATTTATAGTTAATAATCAAATAATTATTGATAACTCGGAATCTTAATAAATAAAATTAAGTATTGCTGTATAACCTAACCCATTAAAGGTATAAAAGCCATTTTACCAAAAGCATCAGTAGAATAAAGATAGACTCTCGAAGTTAGGATTTAGCATATTTGAAGAGAATCGATGGTGTCAGAGATATTTTAAAATAGGAATGATTACTCGCCAGACAGACATTTACATTATTGGTCTTGACAAATCCACTTGGTATTCCAGCAACGAGAGGTTAAAGCCAATTAAAAACTCCTAACTCAACCAATAGGAGAAGCGATGACAACGTGTTGTGGAAATAATCCAGAGTAATGCGGCATTCACTGAATGCCTGGACTGTCGCTAGACATCGCTTTCACATTATTGGAAAATTGAATAAAGTAAATAAATGTAAGTTAATATAAGTTAATTTTTACAATATATATTTCAATTTAAATTTTATACCTGAAATTTACGTTATATACAAAAACATGTTTGCAAATAAAGTATACCTTCAGAAAATTTGAAATGTGGTGTAAGGTGCTATGAACGGTATAATGATCGTACATGGTAACGTATCATGTGGCAAACTATCCCGAATAATATTTCATCCGTAAACTTTAAATGTAGCAAGAAAACCTATTTCTACATAGATGATAACGAGTTCAATAATGGTCCTTGTTCATCCATGGAATTTGGATGAGCGCAATTATTGTGTCAATGTATTTTCTGTACGATTATCTGTCTATCTATCTGCCCACAGTACATCTTGAGAATGAAATGAGTCATATATCTGTAATTGTGCATGTGACATCAGCAAATCCTATTCGATGACACATGGTGCGGCGTACTCTTACCTTTTTAATATACATAATTAACTTCATATAAAAATTAAACTCTATTTTACAACCTAAAATTAAAGTTACTCAGTCACCAATCATTTGGTAAATATATAAATTAGTATGATGATAATATGTAACATTTATATTGTAACGACTTTTCGTATCTTATCGTAACTGACCCAGAAAGTCTCAGTCTTGAAATGGGATAAAGTATTCCAGGGGTCGGAAGAAGGTAGTTAGAATGGTAAAACCAAAGGCTCAGATTGAGAGCAGAGTCAACCTAAGTGGACTCAATACGAACGCTCGGTATCATCACAGCCCAGACTCCAAGTAGGGTATGAGGAGGAGTATGGACAATAGTAATTTGGAAACAAAAGCGGTGGGAAAGTGTAGCAAAAGAACTAAGGTTCCGCTCGGATTTCTCTAGCGGGGACAGAGAAAGAGGCGCTTGATTTTC
Organism: Homalodisca vitripennis; assembly: GCF_021130785.1. Lineage (NCBI taxonomy): Eukaryota > Metazoa > Arthropoda > Insecta > Hemiptera > Cicadellidae > Homalodisca > Homalodisca vitripennis. Next base: position 36,183,632 of record NC_060214.1, read on the forward strand.
TCTAGCGCAGGGTGAAATGTTCCGCTTGGATTGCTCTAGCGGGTCAGGGGATAGAGGCGCTCGGATTTCTCTAGCGCAGGTCGGAAGGTTCCGCTTGGATTGCTCTAGCGGGTCAGGGGATAGAGGCGCTCTTATTTCTCTAGCGCAGGTCGAAAGGTTCCGCTTGGATTGCTCTAGCGCAGGGCGATTTTCTTACCTGGGAGTTTGCGAAGCGGGGTCGGTCTCGTAGAACTTCCTGTGGTGGTCTCCCAGGATCGAATGAGCGCTGTATTCGTGGTGAACTCCCAGAAACGAATGAGAGCTGTGGTGGTGATCGGCTCCCTTATATAGCAGCCAGGTTGGCGCATGCGCAGAACCCCCAATATTGTCAGTCTGCTCCTAGCTGCGGTGCCGGCAACATCTCTCCGTAGGGTTACATGGTCTGCTTGTTCCAACCTGTTTGAAATTGCGACGCTGCTGTTTCTGAATACTCGACCGTATTCTTTATTGCAGGGATGGGGTCGTTAGGGGTCCGTCGGCATAGGGAAAAATGTGCCGACTTGTATAAAGCGGCGCTACAGGACGTATGTAAGGTAGGAATTAGGTGGGCATGTAGGAGTGTTTAGGAGAGGGTAAGGTTTATGGGGAAAGACGCGGAAGGCGATAAGGTAACGGGAAGTTTCATCGGCAGCGCAGGGTAGGTCAAGTGACGGAGGAGCCGGACTGAACGTGGGGAAGCGAAGAACAAGGGAATTATAAGAGGAAGTGTGTATAGGATGACGTCGACTACCTGAAGACGACGCCCAAAGCGGATTAGTAGGACACGAGGACAGGAAATGTATAATGGTAAGCGGAAACACGGACAACCGCTAGGGTGCGGGCAAAGGTCAGGGTAAATGAGGTACGTGGAACTAGGACACGACGCAGGGGAAAATTAGGACGACGCTGGTTGTTTACGGATAGGAAGGGAGTAGAGGAGATGTTTTTGGTGTAGCGGAAATTGATTGGCGGAAAGAAAACGAAGTGTGTAGAGCTAGACGTAGGGCCGTGGGAGGAGACGCTAAGATAAGTTAGGAACAACAGGACGTCGGTAATACCGGAAGGAGGAAAATAAAAAGGTCACGGGCAATAAAGGAAACTGCACTCTGGTAAACAGGGTTTCTAAAAAAAGGGCGAGGATTAAGGACGGGGACAAATAAGGGTCGTTACAATAAGAAAAGCCAAATACAATACACAACAATAGGTCAATGCTTCGTAGAGGAATAGTGTAGAGAGATAGTCAAAAATACAATTTTTCGCTAACGCTTAGCTAGTAAAATCAATCTTGAATACTAAATTTCCACTTAATTTATTCAAGATATATCAGTAGCTATTCCATGAGCATAGAAACTTGTAATTAAATTTCATACAATATCTCACTTAATTTATGGAAAGATTTTATAATTTTAAATTAAGTTTCTAAAGCTATTCAAATTAGGATTTGTTAAAAAAACCAATACTGTAGATTAGTTATTTTAACTAAATTTTTATCACTCAAAGTATAAAAAGCATAAAGGAATTGCAACATGATATATTACATGTCCATTATGTATGGTGTTTATATAAAATACTTTTATTTTCCCGTTATGAAATGATTTTGTCTTGTTTGTAATACCCTTATCCAAGCTAGGGATGGGGACTTCAAATAATAATGGTATCTAAGACGCTCGTACACACACTCAAAAAGCCAGTTCTGTCTCAAAATTCTTACATGTAAACCTGTAATTTTAGATACGTTATTTTAAAACTCATATACTATAATTTTTCTTTTAGAAAATCTTTTAATAGCATTTTGTAAAATAATTAAAATCCATATTAACCAATAAAAATAGGCATACACCCTTCATACTGCGCATAAAGTAATTATATTTTAAATTTCAGTAAATATAAATTTACAGTTTTTCATGCTATAAAAGAAAACTATGTTTGGCGAAGCAAGAACAGTTTACATTTTAGTTATTTTCAATCTTTATTAACTTTAAATCACAGTGTTTAAAACATAATATAAAAAGTGAAAAAGATGAGTCGTTCTTCAAAAAGCACCCAAAGTATATTTTAGTTTATAATATCGGTTAGAATATAAAACTGTTTTAGAATAATGGTGTAATAAAGTATACACATGAAGTAAGTAATTCTCATTGTTTGTTTAAGATATTAAATAGACAAATCAAATTGCCATTCCATCAACAAATATTTAGATTCAATTGGAAATTCCTAACTCAACCACTCGGAAAAGAGATGACGTCATGTTATGGAAATATCCAAGCTATTGAGGCGTGGGTGGAATAGCAATAGTGTTTATATTAGCTATCTGCTTCGCACACACTGGCATAGAAACAATAATTCAAGTAAATATTGATTTGCTGATATTATATTTAAAATTATTTACTTGATTAATTACATTCCGGACACTTCTAAGAGACTAAAATAAGAGAATAAAATCTGTATTAAAACCCAACAGGTGTTCTATTATAAGATATTATAATAGAGCGTAGTAAAATTTCGTTTTCACTTTAAAATCAGTCTTTCCATAATAGTTTACATAAAATTTAAGAATATTATAACACTTCGAAATATTATATAACTAAATGCAAAAGTACTAAATATTAAGCATAATTTTCAATATATTTTGAACATGATACCAACTCTTAGGTTATTAAAATAATTTAGTATTTTATACTAATCACAGAAATTTGAGATGATAGATATGAAACCACATATTATTTATAAGCTGTGTAAATAAATACTTAATGCCCCACTATTTAATCAAAAATAATAAAGGTAATTATTTTTTGGAACATAGGAGTACGTTTTTATGAAATATTTTTTTAAGAATATATAGTTTGAATAACCAGTCCTTCAATTTCGTTCATGATTTCAACTATTTTAATCTATATCAAATATTTTAGTTTTTATATGCTCACCTAAATTACAATATTTTATTTCATGCATTTTTGTTTCCACCCTATACAAATATATTGATAAGTTATATTAGTTATTAAAACTGTGTTTCTTTAAATAAAAGTAGAGCATAACAGAGAATACATATTTTAAACCATAAGTTTTATTAAAGAAAGCTGATATATTCGTGATAATGATGTTTCTATAACGTTTAGAATTATAAATGTTCCAAAGCACAATAGAAAAATTATGCTAATAAATATTATAATTTTGATATAAGATCTTCTTTTTCAAATTCGTCCAAATTTACATATTGATGATAAACCTCATCAAACTGTTTACCTGGTAATTTACGGAATTATGATAAATCATGCTTAGATAAGCACTAACTCTGTAAATAAAGTAGAACCTAAGACAATGTATTGGTATTTTAACAAGAGTTTATCAAACCAATACATTTTTCTTCGTTCCAAAACAATTTATTACAACCGCTGTATTCTGTTCATGCCTTGTATATAAAATTAATGGAATATATTTTTCACTCATTAAAATTGTATGAACATTACTTTTTTTGATATTTCGTCCCTCATAATCATTGTCTGCGGATAGATATCATTGAGAATTTTGTAATAGTCTGTATATGAGAGGCATTTTTATTATCTGTAGAGGTTTTCTTCACCCACGCCACTCGTTGTTCTCATGCTTTTCACTGTTTCACTTCAAACTCGACACCAATTCTTGTAATTGTTACTTTTACCGGTTGTTCCATATTCTAATGTCTTTTCCCTTGGAATCCACTTCATTTTATTAAAAGGTAATTAAAATTAAGTTAAGTATATAATATTTATTTTTTTAGTAAGTGAAAGTGAGTTTATAAATTATAAAAATGTCGTAGGTTAGTGTCGATTATAACAACTTATTGAACGTTATTGTCTATTAGATCACTTTTTGAGACATAGTTTGTACGTGATTCTAATTGTTATCCTTCCGCTACTCTTGAATATGTCAAAGACATGCTCAAAGGCATAAGTCCCTCCAATTTCTCCCATCAGATCAATAATAATTTACTTTTTATTACTAGCTATTCTCTTCATTATTCCTTAATGTAATTTAAAACATTTAACGCCGAAGTCCATCCTCTATGCATTAAAGTCCGAACCTTAATAGTTGTCTCAAATACTTGGCATTTTCTTTACAAAACTTCTTCAATTTAATCGGTGCATTCCACGTAATCATGATCTTTGTCACAGTCTGAACATCCAGATGTGATTAGCGAGGCCTGTTACTCGGGAAAGAGGTGATAAAACCTAGCTTCTGTCTGTCTGTCTCTCTGCTTATTTATCTGTCTACAGGATATATCGATATCGATTAGTTTAATCATATATATGTTTGAATCCGATTTCGGTGCATGTCCCTTCATGTCATATCCCATTTTAAATCCTTATTGGCAGTTTAGATATTGTATAAGCAGACAACTAGTTTTTCTAGAAATCAATAGAGATATACTGTTCAAGGCCACCACTATCAGTTTTACGAGGATATCTCAGTTGGGGGTATTAATCCCGTTTTGCAAAAAGGGCTCTGTAACAATTGAGATGCACTCTAACGTCAATCACTTTGATGTCATTGTTATCTCCGAAATCACACAGTAAATTTTTTTAAATTACTAACAAACAGTACAACTCGACACACTCACCAAAATAAACCTGTTTAAAACATTGGTTTCGTAATTTCATCTCAAAATACATAAGGAAACATACTTTTAAATAAAATTTGACAGCAGGTGAAAAGCGAATACAATGTTAAACTCAGACCACTAAAGTTTCCACCGTACTAAAATTGTTATAAATTTATAATTTTAAACAAAAATATTTTTTGGAAATTATAGCTGATCAAATGAAATAGGTTGTAGCTGATGAAATAAGAAACTAAACCTATCTCGTGTTACAATTATACAAACTGAAACCAGTAATTCTGAAGTAAACACATATATACGTACAATATACATACATATATGCATGTATAAATATATATATATATATATATATATATATATATATATAAGTAGATATGAATATGGGGTTCCTAGCGCACTTTCGGAGCCAACAGTAAATCAAGGGAAAATACTGTTTAAAGGACAATAAACGAATCTGTAACTCACGAATAAAAAATAACCGAATCTATAGCTGTTTGCTTCTACTTTCTTGAGCAGTTTTAATGTAAAATCTCCTTAGAATCAATCTATTGGAAATATTGTCAAATCTGCTACGAATAAACTATAAATTAAAACTTATAAACGGAAATGATGGAATTTGCTAACTATCACTCGAGAAGTCGGGGAGAATGTGAGTAAAACCACATTCTTTTCACGAGGTTCATTATTTATCTTTTCCAAGTGTACTATAAAATCATCGAGGATTTCTGGCTTAAAATCGTAGACAAATTCAACATCCAGATAATGAAAAAATACAGGTAATATCTTTTCATAATAAAACGTGTGTATCGATACCTACAAACCTAATGTATTCTTTGAAAAGGAAAATAATGTTTTCAATGGTTCTAAGAGATAAGTAAATATTTTTATTCTGTTTTCTAAATTCTTTAACAAATTTTGTTTGTTTTTTACCTCCATATTGCAATTTTGTAAGCAGGTTATTCAAATGTGTTAGTTTATTTCGAAATTTCTTAGGTTTAGGTCTTTCGTACAAAATTAAATTACAATCTCTACAAACTAAATATCTTTTATCAATAATTTCTCCTCTATTATAACACTTGTAACAGTTGGCATTATACTCTTCCATTAAACAAAAAGATTTTTTGTTATAAATGGAGATTATGGAACTAAGTCTGCTGAGATATAAATTTTTCAGCGCAAATGTTTGTGTTTACATTTCTACAACAGAGATAAATAGAAATAATTTCATTCTATTGTACAACTATTTAGGATATTTTGTCTATGATTACAAAGATTATTCCGGAAGAAATCGAGATTTTACATCAGCGAAAGAGTATATTTTTGAAGTTTTAGAAGGAATGAAAGAGAATAATATGAACATCATCAATTATTGTTAAAGACATACAAAATGAGTGTTGTTAGTGTGCGTGTTTTTGCGATATCTACTTAACTTCTAAGAAATTGGGAATGGGAGAAGAAGAAAGGTATCATATGTTTTATTTCAATCAACTCTAGATTTGTGACGTCTGCTGAGAGCGTTTGTACCACTAACGCTTGACCTCGAATCTCATTTTATTGAAACATTTGAGAGGCGTTTGTGTCACTAACGTTTGACCTTGGTTTACTCACGCCGTGAACAATGACCTTGCTTTGCTCACACTACAATGACCTTGCTTTGCTCACACCGTGTGCGACAATGAAATCACTGTAAAAACACTTAATTCTGTATTAAAAATGAACACTATTTTCACACAATGTTTTTATCACAGTTCAGAATGTCTACACAAATTCACAATCTTCTTGTAATGTCTTTCTTCGAGAATATAATAGAAACTTATATGAAAAAATATGAAGGACAACGCCCAGTGGAACACTTCACTTCACTTTTAACAAGAAACACAGATCTTCACAGCAATCTTCTTACTTTATAAAGTCCATATCTTCTTTCTTCAACTCACAAATACATTAGAATCTTCTAAATAATGATATATCTTGTTAAATTTCGTTAAAATAGAGGAGGATCACACATGGCTAGCTATACGTGGCCAACGCCCAGCAAGAGATGAAGACGAGATGTAGTGTTACCAACATGTTAAAATGAAATGTCTCAATTCCCTATAACTGTTATAGTTTCCAATGTACGAGTATATTAAATAAGTGAATATCAATATTTCTTTCAAACCTTGTTGTTCAAAAACCACTCAACCGATTTTAATGAAATTTGGTACACATATAGAAATACTTAAATCTTTCGACTTAACTTATCCATAAGGGTGAAATCATCCCCTATGTCTTAATATTCATAAAAAAATATAAAAAATTATCAGAAAAATCTGAAACTTCAAAAACAAGCGAGTTCTAATTAAAATTTCATGAAAATAACAAAATTTTCAAAATCTACCCCAATCATCCCTTATCTTTAAACTCTTAACCTAGAGAACTATTGGAGCTTTTCTGATGAAATTTGGTATATAGGTTCAGTAAATATTGAAATATTTTTTTAAATCATCACTTCCGGTCCATGACCGTGAAATAGTTTTTTCCTAATATCATCCCTATTTTTCAAAGTTTTTTAATGCAATTTAAAATGAATACTTTTATCAATGCCTTTAACAATTCTGTAAAGTTTTAAAACCATCCGACGAATAATAGCGAAAATAACGCGATTTTTACTGAATTTCTCTTATATCGTTCTTAATCACATCATAGGCTAAAAATTTCTCAGAAACCACAACCACATAACAAATCGCGCTTGTAACAGCATTTTGAAAATCCATATTGATAATTATATCGTTCTTTGAACCAGAAATATTTGTCAAACTCTTTGTTGTATCAATGACATAAATAGGTCTATTCGCTAAAAATTCTTTAGGATTGTAATACACTTCCTTATTATTACAGTAAACTTTCTTAAAATCTTGATACATCTGATACATGATTCTGAAAAGACCTCCTGAAATGTTTAAATTTTGTAATTCATCTGTATAATAAGAACCGTTCAATTTTACTCTGATATTTTTTACATCCAAACTATCAAACTTTGAAGGATTTTTTTCTTGATTATTCTGTCTACCTGTTTGAAAAACCTATGATAACGAACTTGGGATTGAAGATATTTCTATAAATATTTGTAATATCGAACGAATAAGTTGTTCCGGAAATACCTTTTTGTTCAATACATTGCCAATCTAGAAAATTAAACATAATGTTTTGACTTTTTGTAATTTCATCAATCAATCTAATTTTACTCGTGGTTTTATAATCAATCATTGGAACTCTAATAAAAAAATCTGTAATTGTTATTTTTCCATCAACAGGCATAACATTTCCAGTTGCAGTCTTCAGAATCACATCATCGTCTTCTGCTCTTATAAAACTTAGATAAAATCCTCCTTTATAGATCGGAATAGTAACATTTTCAAAAAATCCTAATCCAAAATGAGATAAATTTCCAGCTGCTTCAAAAACACCAAATTTAAAATCTGATTCAAAGCCATTAGAAGTTTGAGAAATAACATCACTTTTTGAATACGAAATAGTTCCTTTAATTGTGCTTAACTGGCCACAGTTTTCGACTTCTTCTATCAATTTATTGTGTTTTCTTACTTCAATCTTAGAAAATAAAAACTGTATAAAATTATCGATTAATCTAACATTATCAGTTCCAAGATATGCTTGACCATCTTGTTTTGTTAAAGTTCCAGAAATATAAAACTGGAAGTTAGACGAGCAACAATTATCTCCAAAATCAATATTAAACTCAGTTCTTTTATTCGGTTCATGCAAATTTTGTTTACTAATTGGATAGAAATTTTTAAACTCCGCCCTTTCAATATCACTAGCATATTTTCTGTAGTCCGCCATTTAATAAGAGAAAATTTAGAAATTTTAAACATCATGTATAAGAAAGATATCATTTTTTCATCGATCTAATGTACGTTTTTATAAGAAAAGATATAAATTTTAGTCATTTTTAATGATCTACTTCGTCATATTCAGGATTCTCTTCCTTAAATTTTGCAATTTCGGCCACATATTTCAATAAAATCTGCACAGGATAGTAACCGCTATCTATAATATTATTCCAATCAACTGTATCTTTATTTTCATCCAAAAACTTTATACTCAAGTGTTGATAGAGGCAAAGAACAGACATATGATCTTTTAATTGATAATGTATATTTTCTTGAATGAACTCTGGGGACAGATTTTGATATTTAGTAATGTTATACCAATTCAATTTGTTTACGTATAATCTCATCATATCTTCGGATAATTCATATTTTTGAGAAATGTCATCCCAATGTTCTTTTTTCAAATCTCTTTCGTGTTGCATTATAAAAAGATCGAAAGCACTGTAATGTCCCGCCATCTCTATTTATTAAGAAAAAATTTCAAAATCAAGTTTTTATAAATTGGCTCTTTTTAGTGTTACATTCAGCACATTTTCCAGATATTCTCTTAACTCCATTGATGTTTGCATAGTATTTTATATCATTTGTTGCAGTTTTTTCTTTACATCTCACACAGTATATGAGCGCCATTTATATAAGGAAATTTTATCATGCATAAAACCCTACGCGAATACCTATTTCAGTAAGATCTTCCTCCCACTTATTAAGTTTTTCTTCTATTTTTTGAAATTTGTCAGCATAAGAATCATTGTATTCAACAAATGTATGACCAATATTCTCAAAAGTTTTCGTAGCATCTAAACTAAACTTATCAAAAGACTCTTTAAATCTAGTAACTTTTTCATTAATTTCACCAACATCGTCTACTGATCTTTTACTTCTTTCATCAAGTTTTTCGTAGACTTCTGTTGTAAAATCTTTAACATGCTGTTTATGATTCTCATAATTTTGTTTTAGTTCATTAAACATTTTAATAGGATCTTCTAATTGAATTATTACAACAACATCAAATGGATTAATTCCTTTACTAACACTGCTAATTCTTTTTCCTTTAAAACCTAAGGCATTTTTAACATTCGGATCATGTAAATCAACAATATCGATGTTTTCTGATAATTTTAGAGGTTTTAAAATTTGTTCTTTAACAACAACATCATGTTTGTCAATACCAGGTCGAACACCGACAATTCTTTTTTTATTAGCCAAACTAACATAATTCTTTTCAACTTTGATCGCTTCAGTAATTTTATCAGCTTTTTCGATATGAGACATTAAATTGGTAAATAATTTTTCTGCACCATCTTCAAATTCTTTTTTCAATGTTTTGTATTTCATCAGCAACTTCACTTGAACTTATGAAATTTGCAAGTTTGTTATCATATTCTGCTTTAAAATCTTCAATCTCGACAGCAAACATATCTGAATCTGGAAGGTTTTGTAATAAATTTTCTAACTTGTTATCAAACTCATTTCTCAAACTATCAAAATTCAAACTATTATCTACATTTTGAATACTTTCTGTTTTAATTTGTGTTCCAAATACGTCAAAAATATTGTGCGAATCCATATTTATTAAGTAATAATTTGTTGACAACTTCTTTAAAATTTTTACCATTACTCAGTTCATTCAAAACAAAAACACATAAATGACCACAAATTGGGGGATCTTTATAGTTTTGAATTTGAGAATCATTGTAGTAGACGCTTGATTTTTTCAAATATTTAATCAATTCTATAGGTGGTTTGTCCTCAATTCTTCTATACGAATCAAAATAACATGCATTCTTATCATTTTTATAATAACAAATCCAATGCGTTCCACTTCCCATAATCGAGTCTAAATTCACAATTCCACATTCAAATTTCTTAACTTTTTCTTCCAATAGTAATGTATCTCTCATGAAGATTCCTCAAAAATGTTTAATATTTTTGCAGATTTCTTCCAATTCCCCGAATGTTAAAGGTTTAATTTTTTTTCAATGTTTGATTTCACGTAATTCAAAGTTTTTTCATCTAATCCAGATCCTGTAACATCTTCCAACTCTTTATCTAACCAATTTAAAATGTTTCGAACAATAGGAATCACGTCTTTTTTAACGATTGGAGCAGCTTTACGAACATAAGGAACAACATTTTTAACAACTGGAATATTTTCTCCAAAATCTAATAAATCTTTCAAAAGTCCACCATTTTTAAGTTCTTTCAACTGATTATAAGAAAATTCTATTCTGGTTTCTTTATTGTTTTTCTTATGTTTTTCGAGTTTATTGTATTGTCTATTTGTTAAAAATATCTTATCTTCGCCATTTTTTAGTTGATCTATTTTAAATTGAATACTAACGGGTATTCTTTTCTTAAAAGCGGATTTTATTTTTTCTTTCTGATTTTTTCTGAAATTTACGTTCACCTCCATTTATATAGTTAAAATTTCAAGTTCTCTTCGATTCCCATTCCTAGTTTTCTCTTCAAAAACATTGCTCCAGCTGTTGGAAGCGCAACAAATCTTTCACCTAAACTAGCATCTTTTGATAAAAATCTATCCATTGCCTTATCTTGCAAAACTTTTTCTGCTATATGTCTGGAATTTGTGTCTCTATGTTTTGCATAAAAAATATCGTGTTCGATTGCAGCTTGATCTAATTTATTCACACCAGGATCTCCTCTTTTTAGTCTTTTTTCGAGTTTTGTGCCAGGCCCCAGATACTGATAAGTTGGTACGTGTAATTCAAAAGGTAAATTGTTGATAAAATCTTTCAAAAGTCCGCTACCCTCAATCATAGATGAACTTATTGCCGGCAAAATTCGTTTTAAATATTTATTTCCATCAGGTTTTTCAATCACCTCATCAAGTTTGTTCGAAATAAAATCTTTAATCGCTTTCTTTTCGTTCAAAAAATTTTTATTTCCAGCCTTTTCTTGAGCATAAATATAATTAATAATTCCATCGAGTTTTGTCAAATCGTCGATATATCTGTATTCAATCTTATTATCACTGTATTTTCTTACACCTGATCCTTCGATTCGTTTTTCCCAAATTGGTTTAATTAATTTCATATATTTTTTACCTCAACTTGACTTAGGCTTCTTAGTAGATGGATCATTATTTTTGTAAATTGAGTCAGATTCCCATAAAATTTCTGTATACTTTTTCAAATCTTCTTCAGAATATAAATTATCTTTTGGAGCGTCATAGTCTGTTAATAATCTCCATAAACCTTGACTTCCTTCATATGTTTTTTTCATTAATAATGATATCATTATGTTCAAAATTCACGGGCAAATTTCCAATCATAAAACTATTCTTTTTTTTATCCCAATACAAACCAAATTTATCATCTTTTACTCTAGGAAGAAACTTTCTACTAATTGGGCCAACTATTATATCCATTGTTCTAGAACCTATTGGTTCAACTATTGTAGATTCTTCAATGATTCGAGGTGTTGAAGATGGTAATTTTGGCAATTCAAACTCTTCTACTTCAGATTCTGGAATCGAAATATCAGCAAATTGTCGTACAACTGGAACCAAATTCATCAAATTTTGATTATCACTTAAAACGTTTTCAATTTTTACCTTCAACATTTTTAATTGCAGAAGTTACAGGTTGATTAATTTTTTGAATAAATTCTTGTTCTTTTTCATCAATTCGAATCTGTTCTTTAAATTCTTTGATTAATTTCTTTTCGATTTGATCAAGTTTTTTCGCTTCTTCAGAAGTTACGTTCACCATTTAATTAGAAAAATTTTGAAACGTGAACGTGGAACGTAAAACGTGAACGTGGAAACGTAAAACGTGAACGTGGAACGTAAAAACGTGAACGTGAAACGTAAAACGTGAACGTGGAACGTAAAACCGTGGAACGTAAACGTGAACGTGGAACGTAAAAACGTGAACGTGGAACGTAAAACGTGGAACGTGAACGTAAAACGTGGAACGTAAACGTGAACAGATTTACCGTTTTTCAGTTGTTTTCATAATGTAAATAAAAAGTAAAGATAATGTAAAAATAATTGTAACAAATATTTTATCAAGTAGATTTGTCAGACCACTGAGCAGCATTTATATTACAAAATTTATTCATATATTTACCATTTTTAGGCTTCAAAGTTAGATTAATAGTTAAAAATCCATAGTCTTCTTTCCAAATTTTATCACATAATTCATTAAAGTGGTTAAAACTCATATCAGACCCCACATAATTGTTGTAAATCTTTCTCGAATAGTGATCGTCTTGCTTAAAAACACACAACATATTCAAATTATTTCTAATAACTTGTTTATCAACCTTTGAAAAGCACTGGGAAAGATAGATACAAGATATGTTTTTGTGACGAGACATTACGAAATATTCCTTAATAACGTCCTGATTTTCCAAAATACAATCATCAAAAACGATTAACGAATTGGGTTTACATTCGCTTAACGGAACTATGTCCTCAGAAGCATTATAAAAATGTGATATTTCTTTGCTTAAGTTCTTCTCAATATTTTTGAATCTTTGTTGTAATTTTTTGTATGCGTCTTGTTCTAAAGGATTTACTAAAAACATACAAATTGGAATAAGGAATCAACCTATTGTAGATAAAATTCAATAATAAAGTTGTTTTTCCACATCCACTTGAACCAACAATTAACAATCTGATTGGTTGATCTTTCTTATTTTCTTCAAACGTTTGAAGTTTTATCTGATCTTTTTGCTTTAAAAATTTCTCCATTTAAATAGCGAAAATGAAGCTGTTCAAGTTGACTTCAGAAAGCTCTAAATTAGTTTTAAACTTAGAACATCCTATTTCATTTAGAGGAAGAATCAAATTATTTTATCGGTTTAAGCGGTTTTTATTCTGACAATTTTGTAATAAATATTAGTGAAAGTTCTCCTTATTGTATAGGATTTAGTGAGAAGAACATAACAAAATATTATGGTTTAAACAAAGGATATTATACCTTCGATCAAATAAAAAATTCCCTTAAAAATTATCTGAAAACATTCAAACAATCAGATAAATCTTTAAACTTTGACGAAAACAAGTTTGAAATGCAAAAAAAAATTATCTCTCTAATAAAATTCAAATAAAATCACCAGTAAGAATAATGTTTTCAGCAATTATTGTAGATTTGTTAGGGTTTGTTCAAGAAACTATTGAGCCAAATCAGGTATATTTAGGAAATAAAACGCCAAAATTTAGACCGTTTGATGTAGTTGAAGTGCACTGCAATCTCGTTGAACCTAGTTTTGAAAATCATACCGAACATTTACACAAAGAATCTGAAATTTTTTTACACTTTTTTCCAAATGTTGCTTATGGATCAAAAATCAGTGAAAAACCGAATGAAATCGATTATATTCCGATTATAAAAAATATTAAAAGAATTCAAAAAATCGTTCTAACTATACAAGACTCTGAGGGAAAATAATGAGAGTAAAACAACAATATATTTAAGATTGTCGAAAGAATGATGAATCAAGGGGGTAACGAATCGTTACTACCTTCAAATTTTCAAGAAAACACCGTTTATCAATGAATCTGGACTTTACACTCAAAATAAAAATTACTATCTAAATGGAGACAGTTGTAGATCTAATAAATAATCAACTCAAATTCAATAATACAGAAATTTTTACGATTGTTGACGAAAATAACGAAATTTGGTTTCAAAGCAAAAGATGTTGCAGAAATTTTAGAATATGAAAACACGAGGCAAGCTATCATAAATAATGTCGATAATGACGATAAAACAACTTGTGAATGTATAAATTACAGGAGTCTATCCAGACCCCGAGAAAATATTCAAAAACATACTATTTTCGTTAATGAATCTGGTCTTTATACTGAAATAAAAATTACTAGTTAAAAATCACTTACTTAGTTAGATTACTTAGTTAGTAATCTATCTAAATGGAGTCACTTGTAGGCCTACTCAATAATCAACTCAAATTCAATAACACAAATATCTTAACGATTGTAGACGAAAACAACATGATCTGGTTTAAGGCTAAAGATGTTGCAAAAAATTCTAGAATATGAAAATATTATGCAAACGATCAGATTAAACGTTGACGAAGATGTTAAATTAACGTTTAAAGACATGAATCAAGGGGAGCTATTGAATAGCTTACCTTCAAACTTTCAAAATAACACTGTTTTCGTTAATGAATCTGGACTTTATTCTTTAATTTTGAGATCGCATAAATCAGAAGCGAAATTGTTTAAAAATTGGGTTACAAAAGAAGTTTTGCCAAGTATTCGTAAATTTGGTGAGTACAAACGCAAAAACGAAAATAAGCAGTTAAAAGATGAAATAAAAACAGTTACAAATTAAAGATGAAATAAAAACGGAAATAATCGCAAAACAAAGTGTAAAAATTGACTTAATGAAACCAGACCTTGTTTGTAAAGATTTTGATAAGAAAAAACACCATGTTTTTGTATTAATTAAGAAGAATCACATGTGGGAATATCCTTATTACGTTATCAGAGCTCAAAAGAGAGAAATACCGAAAAGATTGAAAGAACTTGAAATTGATTACCCAGAAATGGAAATTTTTATTAAGATATGGAGATCCAAATAGTATAAATCTCTACAACCAAATGAAAGAATCTTTGAATATTTCATACAACGGAAATCATTTTACTACAAATATGGCAGAATCTCAACTGATTTATAGAATATCTAAATTACACGATGAAAATGTTTCTAAATTTAACTAAACATTCGAATTATGATATTTTGTTTGTAAATGTCTTTTAAGACTATAGAAATGTTGAATTTCTCTTCCGCATACGCAATGAACTGGTCTAGCAAAGATTTGTTTAGCAAAATCTTTACAATATGCTTGTTTGTTGTCTTTACTATAATGGAGATTATAAAATTCTGAAATATTCTTAACTTTTTTACACCGTGTGCATTCTTTCTCTTCTAAAGTTAATTTTTCCATTTTATTAAATAATTCTTTTCTATATTTCTTATTACAATCCTTACAATAATAGTATAATCCATCTTTTCTAGTCTTATCTTTACAAAACTTTGACAAATCTTTAAATTCTTGACACATGGAACATTTCTTTTGGGCCTCCATTTATATAGAAAAAATTATAGCTTTGACTTTCTCAATTCATATTCGTAAAAACTTCCGGTTATTTCTCAATTTTCAAAGTTTCCAAGTTTATTTAATTCGTCTAATATATCAGATTTCGCTTCATTTTTATAGCCATACGGTACTGTATCGATCTTATTTTCTAGGACAATTCTCTTATCATCTTTAGCGTTCAGTGCTAACTTGTTTATGGTAACGGTGTACAACTCATGTTTGTAGCTTTTGATTACTGTCATCTCCCTAAATTCTTCTTTATCTTCGAACAAACATTTCTTCAAGTTTTCGATATTTATTGTTTTATTTACAACGCTTCTCTTAATCCCTTTGCATCTTACTGGATTTTTGTCTAGATATTTGTACGAGTACATTTTCGATCTCAATCCACAAAATTCTTCTAAAACTTCGCTATTTAACTCATCTTTGAATTTCCCTATTACCTTCTTATTTTTAGTAGTGAAACATTCGTGATCTTTTGGATAATCACTTGTATCAAAGTCATCTATATTTTCTTTAATAATTTTAAAAGGATCTCGTTTCAATTCTAGGAAATAACTGTCTGTATCCATGTAACACAGATTCAAATCTGGGTCAAACTTCTTTAATGTATCGTAATAAAACTCATACATTAACAATTTTGATAGGTCAAGAACTGAAAATCCTATGTATATCGGTTTGTTAAATTTCACTTTTTGTTTGTACATGTGACTCGCTATACAGTTATCGTCAAAGATATTAAAACATTTGAAGTTCGTTTTCTTGGCCTGTTTCATTGAAAATTCTTCATTTCCTAGTTTGATATCACATCTATTTCGCACATTTTCCATACTTTTTCCAAAAACTAAGTTGTTCATCAGCTTATAAAAGTCCTTTTCGAAGTCACTTGTAGCTTTGGTTCTCATGTTTGTGTTAAAATCTATGTACTTTTTCATAAAAGGCTTTTGATCGAATGCAATAACCCTATTCACATGTTTCAAAATCATACCTTGTTCCAGATAGAATGTCAAATTTCTTGAATGAACAACGTATTCAGTTTTATCCAGTAAAGTTGTGCAAAGTTTTGTTTTTATAATGTTCGGGAGCAAGAGGTAAATCCTTGTGATGTTCATGTAAATTTGTTGGATATCCAAGATCAACTTCGAGAATATAGCCATAATCTTTGTCGCCAGTGAGTTCCAAAATTTTTTCTTGCCACTCTTCTTTTGTATGTTTTAGGATTCATCCACTTGATATCACCATATGGTAAATTTTGCATAAGACCATAACCATAAAGGTTGTTTGCATCGACGTACAACAGATAGTTTTCAGGTTTTGTCTTATCGAAATCTTTCAAATATTTGTTATTTGCTTTAACATATCGTTTAATACATTGAGAAATTACTCCACGAATACCTTTTTCAATCATTAAATACATATTATAATCACTAATCAATTGTAATTCTATTTTCGTTAATTTTAACATAGCGTCCCATGCGAGACTTGGAGCAGTTAGATAATGAGCTGGATCAAGTTTGTAACAATGTAGACAAATGTTTCTGAAATTTTCGAATATATCAGCAAGCAATAAAACATCTTGGATGTTGTACAAATCAGAGTAATTTCCAAGATTTTTCTCTTTTAATTTGTTCCAAACGCTCAAGTAGTGTTGATAATCTTTCTCAGATATGCTCTCTCATCTGTCAAAAGTGAATAGAAATCTTCAATTTTCAGCTCTTCTGTGTAATCAAGTTTTTCAATACTATCGATAAATTCATAGGGAAATATTCCTTTTCCAGATAGAATTTTAAAGATTTCTTCTTCGTCATTTGGTTGTCTTTCTAGAATTGCGTTTAATATTCGTCCATATTGTATAAAATGATTTGTATGTTTGAAGTCTTCTTTCTTTAGATTTTTAGCTAATTTTTCAATAGATGATGCCATAAATCTGAACGTATCTACGAACGAAAACTTTATAAATTTTCTAGGCTTATCATTGTCAAACTCATAGCCATATCCAGAATTTACAGAATAATTTATATATTTTTCATCCGTGTTTGCGATCAAATCAACATTTCCATATTGTTTAGCCAATTCTTTTATGTACAAGTGAGTATCGTAATTTGACATATTGTGACAGAAAACTGGAATATTTTGAGGAAATTTTAGATTCAAGTTACAAGATAAATGAGCTGAATCTCTAAATTTACCTGTTAAATGACAATGATCTCGTACTTTTTTTCTTGTTTGATTATCAAAACTCTCACATTCACAAATATGACAAAGACTAGAATTTTGGTACGCTAATTCTTCTTCTTCGGTCAATTTCATAGGTTTTTTGTTCTTAGAATTATATTTTGTAGCTATGTATTTTGATATTTTATTGAGCTCTTCAAACAATTTTGCAGGAACATTAGGCAAATCGTCTTCATTTTTTGCTCTATAACATATCGGTTTATACTTGCGATTGGTCACATTTGACACTAAATATAGAGTAAAACCATAAGGAATATGCTTCTGAATCTTGGTTGTAGTCGATTTTTGCGGATTGTTTTTGCATGTTGGAATCTTCTCTAATATGCTTTCAAAATCCATATAAATAACCTAAGGATGAGAAATTTTCTTTTGATAATTAGTAAATGTTGTTGTTTGACCTGGAAACGGCATAATTGGTTTACAAACTTCATGTTGCTTGCAAATTTCTAAATGATCAGCTAAAGCACTATATTTGTAGAAATGACTCAAACATCTTCTACAAAGAAATTTTCTTTCCTTATGCTTGGATAACTGAGAACTCACGAGTTTATTTAAATCGGTTATCAAAACATAATGAGATTTGTCTTCTTGTTTAACATACAATAAATCGATTTCTAACTCGGCATCATATTTTTCAGAAATTTGTAACGGAACAACCTTAATATTTTCATCAAAACTGTAGACATTGATAGACATTTTAGGATACTTATACTTGGAATTGTAACTTCGTTTTTCAAATGATTGTATATCTTTTAAGGACATTGGATACTCGAAACCTGAAAATATCTCGTCATTTACAAATCTTTCATATTGTTTTGCTCTTTCGCAGTCTCTTTCAGGTTTTTTAATAGCGCATCGGATAGAATATATAAAGCAATAGTCATCTTTATTTTTGATATTTATACAAGCTTTTTTATCTTTGATTTTCTTCGGTAAATCGATATATGATCCTGCGTTTATCATTTCGTGTTTATTAATGCTCAAAACTAGTTGTTTGCATCTTTTAAATGTCCATCCTGAACCCCTATTTGGATGATTTGTCTGTTCTCGATGTGATAATTTATTAAATTGTTTAGAAATAAAGTCGTTTACGTCAAATATTTCGTCTGCTTTTATAGTAAAATACATTGGGCAAGTTTGTGGTTCACCGTTTACTAAAGTTCGTTCATATTCACATTCCAAAGAGAGATATCCTTTCATATTTTTAACATTCTCTTGAAATTTTTCTATTAAACTTTTAATTTCTGGCCGCATAATTGAAAATATATTTATAAATTGACATGAAATTGTCGTTCAAGTTTGTTAAAATATATTGCTTGAAAAGACCGTGTATTGAGGATAAAACTTCTACATCAATGATATTTTCAGGTTTTTCGTTAAGAGTTTTTATCAATTTCTTCGATCATTTCAGACTTAGTTTTATCGTTTGTTTCTATGGACAATTTTTCAGCGATTGAATGAATTTTTTCATCATTAAATAGGTCGAGATTTTTCTTTTCAACTTTGAAATTTCTCTTTAATTCTCGTAATTTTTTCTATATTGTACATCTTTTCATGATCGACAATTTGATTTTCTTTAGCCCAATTCCTCAAATAATTTAGTTCTTTTTCATAAATATCTTTATTTTTCAGATGATTCTTTGAATTATAATGTCGATCATAGTTTATGTTTTAGGATTTCTTTCTTACAAAACGGTCATGTTACTTTTTCACCCTTCATTTATATAAGAAAAATTTTAACTAACGATTTTTTCTAAATTCCAATTTTATAGTGAATTTTCGAGAAATATTGTTCAAATTATCAACTTTTAAGCTAAAACTTCGCAATAATTAGAGATAATTCGGTAGATTTTTCAGGATTTTTCAAAAAAACTCTAGTACCAGTTAGTATGTACCTTAAAAAGTTGATAATTTGAACAATATTTCTCGACAATTCACTATAAAATTGGAATTTAGAAAACATCGCTAGTTAAAATTCTTCTTATATAAATGGAGCTACTAAAGGAATTAAATGAGGTTGGTGATTTAAAGTTCAAAGAATATAAGAAATTAATGGAATTAGAAGAAAATAAGAAGTATAAAATTGTGACATTGGATAAAATGAAAGATAAATTCGGGATTACAATCATAGCAGAATTGGAAGATTTCAAAGTACATTGGCCAAATAGATTTTTGACTGTTTTGGATGAAAAAAAAGATTAAAGAATTGAATAAACATGATAAATTACACTTGGTTGTTACTGGAAAGAAGACTATTAAAGATAAAGACTGTGTTACAATTAACTTTGTATAATAAAAGATTTCGAAGACTTTACATTGATTCTAAGGAGATTTTACATTAAAACTGCTCGAGAAAGTAGAAGCAAACAGCTATAGATTTGGTAATTTTTCATTCGTGAGTTACTGTTTGATTTTACAGATTCGTTTATTGTCCTTTAAACAGGAATTTCTATTGATTTTCGGTCGGCTCCAAAAGTGCGCTAGGAACCCCATATTCATATCTACTTATATATATATATATATATATATATATATATATATATATATATATATATATATATACTCTGATTGTTAACGTATGGTGCATTAAGTATGGAATTATCCTGGCTTTGCGAATCATCAAAGAATGAGGTTTACTGCCGGTATGCTCACATTCTCAAGGTCAGAGTTCTGCGTGCCTCTGTGGCCATTACTAGGAATACTAGCGTCAAGCATATCTAGGTTAAGAAGTACAGGATTAAAGCATGGGATCTGCAATGCAATTTTTCAATACATTCTATAACCTTATAGTATTAACATGAAGTTATTTCCTTTTATGATACTTATTATTTATAGTCTAGACGACAATATTCAATTTTCACTGTATAACCTCATAACCCGGTATTTATTGAAACCTTTAGAGTAATGTTTTCCTGAGAACAAAATATAAATTATTGTTTTTCATGTAATTTTTGTTATGGGTCACAAATGGAATCGAAAGGGTAAAAATGTAAAACTTTTAATTCCATAAAATATGGGAAATTATTACTTTACATTTTAACCTTTTTGATTCCGTTTGTGACCTGTAACAAAAATAGCATTGTATATATATTATATATATACAATATTACATGTAAAATGAATAATAGTTATATTACCGTCATACAATTAGATAAAGAGACTGAAAGTCGATACTCTAAGGGTATGTAAATGGTTGTAAATGGTTACTTGATACTGATTCAACATTTATCTATGTATCTGACATGTAGTTTACAGCCAAACTACGAAAGAATCAGAGAAATTTTTGACTCGCTTAAGTATGGAGAAAAATTCCATACTTTGTACAATATAGATTCACTCCCACTTCCATCGAAAATCGCTTTCCGAAATGGTATTTGTTCTCACATCTTCTACAATGAAAAGATCTGCATGGATCCCATACTTCACGTTATTAAAAAAAATGTATTTCGTTCAAAGAAAATAAATCTTCATACGTTCCTTCTTCTTAAATTTTAATGTTTCTAAACCTACAATTTTTGTCTTTGGAATCGTACAAAAAATAACATTTTCCAGATATTCACCCATTAGGCTTATTTGATATTTTTTCGACACTTCTCTATTAGAGTCACACATATGTCTCAGACCATGTTGTTTCCAATCGAGTTATGTACTCTAAACTACATCTCATACTACAACTTTGGGGGTTGCAATATAATAAGCGGCCACCACGATAATAGGATCACCAATCTTTTTTATTATTTCGACTAGCGAAAAATACAGAACTAACTTCTCGAACCAAATTACGTTGTAGCTGGTTTGTTATTTCAAATTATAGTTTAATTCAGCTATTTTCTTATATCTAGAATTGTAATACTTTAATGATAAATTAAAAAGTATCTAATATGTATTTCTTTAATGTAAAAAATGAAATAATGCAATTCTTACTTTGTTCTAACTGTTATACAGAGTGCATAGACACTCAAAGCTATTTTAAAAGATAGACTTAATGTAACTGAAAGAAAATACTACACTAATGATTTTACTTTGGCTGAATTAATAAACAATACTGTTAAATAATATATTTAAAAAGATGTAAATAGATTTTATAAGAATGTTTTTGTATTTGATAGTTTAGGTACATTGATAATTTATATTACTAATTATTCGATTATCGTGGTGGCCTCTTGTTATACTGCAGCCCTTTGGAATTCGTTAAAGGATGGAACCTTTCCCCCAGCCTTTCCTTTTATCTTGAGCCTGCCAAGCAATATTATCACTTTATGTGTCGAATTCCTAGTGTTATGAATCCCTATATATTAGACCTATGCCTAGAGCCATTTTTTATTTCCCATGACAATCTAATAATAAATTTAAAACTGTTGAAACTTAACAAAATCTTCTCTAACATAATCAAATATTTCTCACATTTGCTTATGTCTAAACATAAACAAAAATTCTAACTGCAATTAAAACAGCTGTTTTCTTATTTTTTTATTATTTTAAAAGGTCAACGAACATACGAAGACAAAAAAGCTCAACACATAACATGGGCTTGTGTATAAATAAATATGTATAACAACAATAGTTCTTAAGCATTTTGGAAAAGTGAGCAAAGAAATATTATGACATGCTTTTCAAAACGTGAAAAGTTTCCTTGTCATTAAATATTTTCATAATATTTTGTCAGTAGAAATCCCATATTTATAAACATGTACTTGAAAATCACAGAGAATTAAAGAATTAAACTTTTCCCTTGGGAATACTATCTAACTAACATAAAGTTTAAAAATTATTTAATATTTCAAAATCGCAAACTCTCATTATACACGCAGGCATTTTTTAAACGTATAGCGTAAAAAACATTCAAATAAAATCGTTCTCACTGGAATTCTTTAATAATATATCTTGTATCACTGATAAACGTTGCAATGTTTGCATACTTGAACACTTATTCGGAGTGTATAACCGTTTAACATGAATAGGCTGACTTGCAAACATTTTCTTGAATACAAAACGTAAAAACTCTATTCCACTGTAGGTTCAAAACATTTTAGGCACTCAACAACCGACTTCTTGTAAACAACAAAGAGTACCCAGCAGGGATCACTTCTGGCTTGGTTTATACCCTCCAGTTGAACCCACTACTGGGCACAGCAAAAAACCGATGTGTCACTTCAATCTGGGCAACCTTATGGATGTCCAGGAGCGGCACATCATTAACCGCATATGTCGAGATTCTGGGGTCCATGGGCCATTCGATAGGTCTAGTCTACTGTGGGAGATGACTGATGGAGTTGGTGGGGTTTGTTCCCTAACTTTAGAGGTTTTTTCTAACCTCATAAAGGTTATGCCATCCCCTGCCTATTTTGACTGGAGAGGCTGGTTCAGAGCTGGCCTCCCCTTCTTCCAGGGGGACATGACTTTGAGATGTAGTGCCCTAATTCTTCCTCATGGATCTCGATAGGAGGCGGCCCCCACTCCCTAACCTTACCCATCCTGAATATCCTGTCACTCCGGAAGCAGATCAAAGGTTCTTACAGGACTAAGTGCAATTTATAAGCTTCTTGTCCTAAGAAAACCAAAAAAAAACAAAAAAAACAAAGATCAGTTGACATAACGGAGCGTGGCCGGCGAGAGTTATGCCATTGGCTCGCTGCCGGGGTCTGCACTTTATTTTGTTACATACAGAGACGCGGGAGAAAAATATCTGTCGTGTGTGATAATGTATGCAGAAAAATTTCCAGTAAGCTATATTTATTTGTGAAACCTACATTGACATATGTCCTGTGTTTTAAAATAGAATTATCATTATAACCACTATCTAACTTTTCTCCTCTTCACTTACTACTCACAAACTTACATACCTAAAAAGGTAATCTACTAATTATATTTACCTTTCCTCAATATACATTTTTCAACGATTCCAAGCCTAAAATAATGCTCTTGATAACCGCATTCTATTATATTACACAAAAATACTTAAAACCTTGTCCAGTTATCATCCAGCGATTGTAATTTTAAATTGATACTAGTAACTTTTGTATGATCTTTCTTTGAGTATATGCTTGCATGAAACTCCAAATAAGTAGTGAAAACTCTTGCTTTTAAATGTATCATATTGTAAGGTTTGTAAGGTTGGCTTAGTTTAGATTAAGGTTGTGAAATATAATAATATATTATGGGCAAGAGTTGCTGTGAGAGGATTTAATAATAGGTTAGATTGGCAGTACAACACCGTCAAATGAACCAACGCATATTTATTTGTGACAACATCTCATTCAGTTGATTAAAATTTTTATTAACAATTGATAACGTCAACCGACATATTAGGCACAAATTTTAATACCTTAATACTTTGAAGACATGTTTAATATTAAATTATTCATTACAATTTATTTTAATTTAATTCACTATAACATTTACTAGTAATTTTGTAGTTTTGCAATAAATATGAGTTCATGGACTAAGGTGAGAAACTTTCTTTTAAAATATCTAAACATTTACATAAATTTACATTTTCGAAATTGTGAACATTTCTTTTCATTATATTAGGTACAGATACCTTGAAATTGTAAATGATTAATGAACCCTGATATACAATATTACTAAGATCCTAAAATTACTTAAATTTTATTGCACTTGACATTTATTACGCCTAAAGATTGTTTTCCCGCACACGAACACAAGCACTGGCACTCCCGAACGTCGCTTTTCGAATTCCCCGTCCTCGACTTTCTCCTCTCTTCCTTGTTCTTCAGTTTTGATGTTGTTCTCCCGCCAGCTCATGACCACGCCTCTGCCCAAATGTCTCCATCATAATTGGTGAGAACTAATTTTTCATATCAGCATGGCTGTCCCACGGTTTAGGAATAAGCATTTCCGCTGCTTAAACAAGCATTTCCTGTTTGTTCATCATCGGTGTCTGGGCGGATGTGCGTATCCACTTACATCCGGAGGATGTTTGTCTCGAATTGTAATACAAGACTTCCTTTCCAGCAACTATCTGTCCATTGATTCTATGAATTTTATTTTACTAATAATTACGTATGTGTTACAATATGTTACCAAACTGTAAATATTGATTTCATTAGTTAAAAATATATGTCTTTATATTAAATAAATGAAGGGTTTTGCATTAGAGTTACTTAACTATTTTTTAGTTTTGTTCAAATTCGAACATGTTGAAATTGTTTCGTCCAGTTGATTGATTAATGTAAATCTTACATTAAATCTTACTTAATTGAAGATGATATAGAACGTAATTTAAGTAATTTTAGGATCTTAGTAATATTGTATATCAGGGTTCATTAATCATTTACAATTTCAAGGTATCTGTACCTAATATAATGAAAAGAAATGTTTCACAATTTCGAAAATGTAAATTTATGTAAATGTTTAGATATTTTAAAAGAAAGTTTCTCACCTTAGTCCATGAACTCATATTTATTGCAAAACTACAAAATTACTAGTAAATGTTATAGTGAATTAAATTAAAATAAATTGTAATGAATAATTTAATATTAAACATGTCTTCAAAGTATTAAGGTATTAAAATTTGTGCTTAATATGTCGGTTGACGTTATCAATTGTTAATAAAAATTTTAATCAACTGAATGAGATGTTGTCACAAATAAAATATGCGTTGGTTCATTTGAGGGTGTTGTACTGCCAATCTAACCTATTATTAAATCCTCTCACAGCAACTCTTGCCCATAATATATTATTATATTTCACAACCTTAATCTAAACTAAACCAACCTTACAAACCTTACAATATGATACATTTTAAAAGCAAGAGTTTTCACTACTTATTTGGAGTTTCATGCAAGCATATACTCAAAGAAAGATCATAAAAGTTACTAGTATCAATTTAAAATTACAATCGCTGGATGATAACTGGGCAAGGTTTAAGTATTTTTGTGTAATATAATAGGATGCGGTTATCAAGAGCATTATTTTAGGCTTGGAATCGTTTAAAAAATTGTAATAAACCACACCCACAACTATGCATACGTTATAACATAACGATAGTCACAAGGAGAATACCTCTAGACTACATTCGATAGCTTCTGGGTAACGTGTCTGAGCTCATTTGTAGCGTAGGTGTCTCTGATGTCGAAACGATGCAAGGAATTTGAACGTATTCGTCGCCGACTTTTGATGGATCTCTTCAGACTGACTCCAACTTTACGATTCAATGGAGATTAACAAATATTCGCATTGAATTACCCTTCTCACCATGCCTGTGTTATGTTTAAACCATATTACATAAACAGTTAAATAGCATTTCTGTTATAACTTACTCAAAGTTCAAAATTTTAAAAAGGTATTCTGTGTTCAATTCTTTTATATATGTATGTATTAATTATAATAATTATTATGTATTTCAATATTTTTATGTGTTGTATATGTTATTAACAAGTACATATGCACAACAATAATGGATAATTATTTCAAATTTAATGTTAAGAAAGTTAAAAACATCCAAATTAAAAAAACTGTATCATGTGCATCGCAATAAATTTTATACGAGTAATTTGACAACATTTTAAACTCATATTTCGTGAAGGAAAGTTGCTGCATGAGCTCATCTAACAAAACAGTTATCCTTTTTCATCAATTACAGAACTCTCTCCTCTTAGTTTTATCCAGTTCCCACCTATACTCGTACACCAGAAACAGCTTATGAAGTAGAACTTTGATATAACTAATTTTATTCCATAAGTGAGTTTAATGTTCCACTTTATAATACTACCTGTGGTTTTCACGAGATTTCATATTGAATCAGTTGCATCATAGACATATCTTTCATAATTCCGTTATAAACACGCCTGAAAATTATTCTCGATAGAACATATTCCAATCTCCTGATCAATTTAATAATAATTTTGTACTATAGGTTTAAAGAGGAATTTTTGGGGGTTATAAAAACGTAGATTGATTCATTTTATATTGATACCAATGAAATTCCCGAATATCTCTGTAATATTACTTAGTATCTTAAACTAAGTAAGTAAAACTAGTAACATTTGAAATATTTGAGGCCAGAGTGGGGAATACCATCTCCGCAGTAATCTTCGTGGCACTCGTGATTTAATATAATGGAGCCCTAAAATAATGTTCAATTGGAAAGAAACATTTTTATGGTACGAATTAATTTAGTGCTAATTGCTAAGAGGTTCATAAGGTAAACCACATTTCAACCGGGTCTTCTTTTCAGGTTTACTCAGGTTTCTCGTTTTAATAATTAAATTTCATGTAAATGTTACACTCAAACACCGAATTCGGACAATGTCCGAAATTTTTACTCACTCCGCGATGTGGACAACGTGAATTACCCACGTCGCGTATTGAGCATTTTTTTCGGACATTGGCCGAAGCGAAATACCCAGAACGCGTTGTGGGTAAGCGAAAGTACTCAAGAGACGAAATAAACACGTTCATCGGAGATTGAGCAAAACCATAATACCCATAACCCGACGTGGGTAATCTAATTTGCCCACGTCGGGTTGTGGGTATTTGTAATTTGCGCAAACGCCGAAAAGCCTCCAAACACAACCATACCATACCCTACACTAATTCCATTATAACAAGTAAAATAAAATCAAATTTTCCTTGAAATTCCATTTATTTCAATCAAAACAAAAACTAAACAGTAAAATACAAGTATCTTATTATTGAAAATAGAAAAAAAAAGTTATTTTTCACACATGTACCACTTTCAATGTTTATTAAAGTTCTTTTCAGAAAGTATTCACTTTACTTGTTAGCACAAGAAGTGCTACCGTGACATTTAGAATTGCATTTTAAATTTGATTTTACACATTTGCAAGATCTGCCCGAACACTTCTTCTTGCATCCACATCTGATGAAACCTTGTTTGGACCCGGATGACTTCATTGCTTCTTTACGGACATTGAGCTGTTCATCAGGTACATCGATGTTATTAATAAATTTATTAGGAGCTACCTGGAACTGGTTTCTGGAAAACTGTTTGTCAAGAACTCCATGCTTTGTACCAAGGGTATAGGAATCATCGTTCTTATTTATTACAACAGCCATTACATTTCTTGGAGCTAGTCGGCCCCGGTCGACATCAGGAATGTTTACCAAAACGTTATCGCCGACTGAGACTGGAGTTAATTTTCTTTCAGTACGCTTTAACATTTTGGCTGCCTGACTTTTCAATGCAGTTACACAGTTTTCTCGTATTGTGTCTATGGCAGATTTTCTTGAGCAAAAGAGTGCACAAAGGTAAGCCTAGGTCTTCGTTATTTAAAACTTCATAATGTATGTGCTGACCACATTCAAAACAGCTGTTTGCTTTGTCACAATCTATTGCTTTGTCACAATCTATTGCTTTGTCACAATCTATATTACAGAGTGTTAAGTTATCGCTGGACATAGTTTCTTTTTCTACGTGTTCATTGTTTTCTACAGTCCTTGTCAAAATCTCCGAAGCATCTTCATCCACAGCATTTATTTCTTCGTTGTCTTCTTCATTAAAACTTTTTTCAAGCTTAGAGAACTCTCCTTCTAGTTCTTCCTCAGTAGTTATTTTTTTTACGACGTCGGCTGTCAAAGGGGAATCTAATAATCCATTTTTCTGTGGTGAACCAAACATTGCCTCATAAGGGGTTCTCTTGATCCCACTGTGGTAACTGTTGTTCTTAGTATTCTGAATGATCCTGAGACCATTTGCCCATCCTGAGGTGTTGTTATCAGTCATCCAAGCCACAAGACTATCTCGAACGTCTTGATTGGCCCGTTCGACAGACCCTTGACTCTGCGAGTGTCTTGGTTTTCCATGTACTAGTTTTATGGCACTCCATTTACTGGCTAGGTTCTCGATAACCTGAAAACCGTACCATTACCATTACAAAAATACTAAATTCTAGGGTGGAATCTTTTCACTACAGTAATTTGTTTTTACCACTTACCCGGTTACAAAATTCCCGTCCATTATCACTGTGAAGTATGTATGGAGCCCCAAATAAGCAAAATATATCCAAAAGGATGTCGGATACTTCATCAGCAGTTTTAGTTTTCAAGGGACGTAGAACAACAAACTTGGTGAGATGATCTTGATAATTAAGGATAAACTTGTATTCGCCGTCAGGCTCTGATTGCATATCAATTAGATCCACCTAAAATACAATAAAAATACATAAATCGACTCAACATAAATGTTATGTCAACTATACCATATACCTCATTATAACAACTGCCAGTGCGTAATACGCTTAGGTATTTGTCAGCAAAGGAGAAACTGTCTTATTTAGAGAAATGCTATGATATCTTACCTGGCAGCGTGAATTTAATGCTGTCATAATGATGGGTTTAACAACCAGCCCTTTACTTTTTGACTTTTTCTTAAGTGCGCAAGGTTCGCAAAGATCCAAATATATTTTAATTACCTCCCTGGTAATGTTACAAAATTTCTTTTTTAGCTCGGCTTCCATAGCTTTTTCTTTTTTATGACCAACTCGTAAGTGAGCTGAATGAATTGTGTCATACATTTGATCAATGCGACAGAAATATTTTATATCTGTCATTTCTTCAGTTGTTTTTTTCAATCAACATTTCTTTATCGCCAATTTTTATGACATCAAACCGATTGATTCGGCGATAATCTTTAGACA
Source organism: Homalodisca vitripennis (assembly GCF_021130785.1). Taxonomy (NCBI): domain Eukaryota; kingdom Metazoa; phylum Arthropoda; class Insecta; order Hemiptera; family Cicadellidae; genus Homalodisca; species Homalodisca vitripennis. The sequence goes on from NC_060214.1 coordinate 36,213,088, forward strand.
TCAAGGACTGACCATTTTTCCTCTTCTGTTTTGCCTCCTTTACTTCGCTGATAATTTCTTCATAGCGTGGCTCCTCGATAATAAAATTTCGACTTGTGAGACCATTCTTCTTGGACATCAGATCTTCCAATTTACTGTGAAATGATTCCTTCATTTCAAACAAAATCACAAAACACAACAGCACTTTAAAATAAGTCAACACACGCCACTTACGCACAGAACAAAGAAAAACTGCTTGTGTATAACGACAGTGCACTAATGTCAATGAAAATAGACAGTAGGCCTATTTGTTGCTAACAGTGACGATAGTGGGGGGGGGGGGCGCATGTCTCGACCTGCACGTCTGGACTGTGGGAAACGGATTTCGGCGTTTGCGCAAATTACAAATACCCACAACCCGACGTGGGCAAATTAGATTACCCACGTCGGGTTATGGGTATTATGGTTTTGCTCAATCTCCGATGAACGTGTTTATTTCGTCTCTTGAGTACTTTCGCTTACCCACAACGCGTTCTGGGTATTTCGCTTCGGCCAATGTCCGAAAAAAATGCTCAATCCGCGACGTGGGTAATTCACGTTGTCCACATCGCGGAGTGAGTAAAAATTTCGGACATTGTCCGAATTCGGTGTTTGAGTGTAACATAAACATTATATAGTACTTCGCTTAATAAATTATTTAAAAATCAAAAATCAATTATTTAGCTACGAAAATCTACAGAGCAATTCTCTTCTCTGCGTCACGTGATTAGAAATCCAGGTGGTTTTTGAGAAGTTTTCTCGTGAATTTTTAAAATTTTAATAGTCTATTAATACTGTAGGCTACATATTATGTAGTTCTAAATCATACTCCTGTTGATTCCACATGGATACGCTTATATTTCAAAATCTATTTGCAAATAAAATGTGTTTTATATGCGTTATTTTATCTCGCATTTTAAATCAAGACAAGCAGCAATATTTAAAAGCATTAAAAGCTCGCTGCGAGCCAAAATGTGGAAATGTTGACGTAAAATTATGGAAATGAGCCCAACCTCTTTGACGTGCACTGAATAATGGAATTACTCGACCAGCTTTAACCTGCTCCAGGTGAGTTTTGTTAGTGACGAGTGTGTATGCGTGTGTTTGTGTTCATTTTTTGTAATGTTATTCATATTTAGCAGGTACCGTACCTTATTAATGCGACCTTCAGTGATTTAATTTAACATAAAATGTACTTATTATTCGAGTAATAACTAACACGCAGGTCTATAATAGCAAGGATACATTTTTTATGGAGATGATAAACAAGCATTTAATTCATGTACTCGAATTATTTGTTTGAAGATTATTTTTGACGATGGAAGGATTGTGAAGGAAACAGGATTTTTCCGGACATTTGCCACCGTTCAGTGAAACAAGAAATCAGTAACACTACGTTTCGAGATCTGCAATCTGATCTCTTCTTCAGGTAAAGAACTAACCTAATACATAATTACAAACTAGGTTAAAATAAACAAATCTTACCAAAGCGTTGTGGCACGCCTAAGTCAGGAATCACAACCTAGGGTTAGCTTGAATTACTCGTATGTATTAGGTTAGTTCTTTACCTGAAGAAGAGATCAGATTGCAGATCTCGAAACGTAGTGTTACTGATTTCTTGTTTCACTGAACGGTGGCAAATGTCCGGAAAAATCATGTTTCCTTCATACTCGAATTAATCTCTCGTGTAAGTATGTAGGTATATTGTTTGTATGCATATTTTATACAGCGTGAGAGATCATTAACTATAGAAAATACTATATAACTTCCATCTTATTTGGAAAAAAAGGTAGATTTTACATGTGATATCTCAAATTGCTGCTGAAGATTCATCACAGGTATACAACCTAATGAAATATATAGTAAGAAATTGATTGTGTACTTTTTTACTTATTACAATACGAGATAAAGAGCACTGCGTTGCTTAATACTACTTATTTAGTACTTAATTAGTTGTCTTATAAATGTATGAAACAATACAATTACAATTACTATTTATGTGATATCGTCTTTGTGTCTAAAAATAAAAATAATATATGCTTCTTTAATAAACCGACTTTATAATTTTGAAATAAAAATCCTCTAAATGGAGTGTGGTGAAATAGAATCACTTTGTGGTGAGGCAATTTTTAAAATCTGCTTGAAGTAATTTAATTTTGTCGAATCCAAATCCATTTCAATTTAAGTTGGAAACGCTGCATTTGAATTAATCACAAAACTGATCTGCTTGTTAGAACTTTTACAGCTCAATTACAACGAAACAGTTTTATTCAATACAAATCATTTTATTATAATTTTATCCTGTACTTACTTTTGAAGAGAATATATATATATATATATATATATATATATATATATATATATATATATATATCGATCTATATATATATATATATATATATATAATACAGAGTGCTTACTTTTTCCGATTCAATTATTTTGTATTTGGCCGTATCTGTCACATATGTGTTTACATAAGCAAACTAACATATGATCGGAAGACCAAATACCTGTCAAACGACTTTTATTTACATTAAATTGTATAAATGGCAATAGCCTTATTTAATTTCAATAAACATTGAATCGCAAAAAGTACTTGCTCCGCCGGGAGTCGAACCCGGATCTCTCACTTGCCGGGTGAATGTGCTACCATTACACCACAGAGTGCTTACTTTTTCCGATTCAATTATTTTGTATTTGGCCGTATCTGTCACATATGTGTTTACATAAGCAAACTAACATATCACATATGCTTATGTAAACACATATGTGACAGATACGGCCAAATACAAAATAATTGAATCGGAAAAAGTAAGCACTCTGTGGTGTAATGGTAGCACATTCACCCGGCAAGTGAGAGATCCGGGTTCGACTCCCGGCGGAGCAAGTACTTTTTGCGATTCAATGTTTATTGAAATTAAATAAGGCTATTGCCATTTATACAATTTAAAGTATATATATATATATATATATATATATATATATATATATATATATAGCTATAGATAGGAAAGTCTATTTCGTGAAAAATGTTTACTTTAAGTCATATAATCTACTACCAAACCAAGGTATTATAAGTGCCGTAATTTCGTTTTCTTTTTCCCCCGATCAAGATAGTATATACATACATAGGTATATATATTCGTCTTCAATAAAAAATCAGTGTTCCCTTCAGGTCTTTTAAATATGCATTCGATGGCGTAGTAACATTTGTATTGTGGATCGAGAAAATATATAATACGTAAATATATAGTAAAATATATAAATATAGTCTACTATAGTAATAAGTTACATAGAATTGTAATTTACCTCCTGTCCAAGTTGTTTTAGGAGCCTAGTAGTGTTAGCTTCGTTCGTAAGATGAAGAAAACATATGCATGCATAGACCTAAATGGTCCTCTTCAGTAAAAAGTGAGTACTTATATTTAAAATAATTTACTTCCGGTCTAACGTATATTCAGGGCTAGTGTTTGGTCGTTTGCACGTCTACTTCGGCCTTTGGAATCTACTAATACTTCCGGTATTTAGCATCTACTCCCTCTACCATAACAGCATTAAACTGTTGCTCCGATTAAGAATATATACTTTAAGTTGGTGTAAACACTCTACGTTGGAAACAAAGCGAAAACTTGCAGCCATTATTACCTACTTCCTGTTTTGATATATGTCGGGTAACAGTAGTCTCTCAATAGCAAAATACAAATTTGTATCAAATTTCACCTTTCTAGAACAGCTGGATGGTGGGAATGTTTGATTGAATGTGTATGATGACCAGTTCTACTTCATCTTCGTGCGTCAGATTCCAGACTCCAGGTTGTCTTATTAGGAAGGTGAACTGGAGCTAAACTCAACATTCACACCTATGGATGGTTGATCTTTACGTAAAATATTTTGTAGTTTTAGAGTATAAGACCTGTTTACGTCAAATTTTATCCTTTTAGTACTGGTAAGGATTGGGAAGTAAATATACTCGTATATATATATATATATATATATATATATATATATATACTTCTTTCGAGAGTTTAAACCAAATTTCAAGTCCTATAGCTAGCCAATTTTCATAAATATCTTGTATTTGTCTATTGAAAGCATAATGAGCGTGTGTCTCATTTTTCATCTTTCTAAGACATCGAGAAGTCTAGAAACCAAATATAGTTTTAAGAGTTACAAACCTACTCCAACTCTAATATATGTCTGATGTTGATGAAAATTCTTTAGTTTTTCTATTAAAGTCATGAAACATGGGTGTGCAAAATTTAAACTTCCCCTGAGGAGGGCGAGAAAGAGAGGGGAGAGAGAGAGAGAAAGCGAGAGATTGCTATACTTCAATTGCTTTAACAATAGAATTTTGTTATAATCTAAGATTTTATATTCATAAATTTTATTTTATTTTTAATGGTAATAGTAACTGCATAAATCTAGTTCCATATCGTTGAACTAGATTTATAGTTCATAAATGTCGTCATATCGCTATAAATTTGGTTTCTGATGTGATTATACCCGTGCTACAACCCACGGGCATCAATATTGAATCTCACAGATTAAAGCAAATAAAGCTGCATGTGGTGATTTATTTGGATTATTAGAGAAACATTTATCGCTAATCTCATAACCGCATCTCACTTTTAGTGGTAAATATTCGAATAGCGTCGGAAACAATACCACTTACATCCTGTTTGGGTTCCCTAGAACTAATAATCAAGTTAATGCAAATGCACACGGACTTTTCATTCGTGCTCATTTTTATGGATTAAACATTTTAGTTCACTCTTTTGCTTTTTAAAATTATAAACAAGATATTTATAGATAGTCGTATAATTTGTCATGTATTAAAACGATCTTAACGACATTTGGATCGACAATAACAAGATAGACCTCATTGTTAATTTATAGGTCTATCCTAAGAATATAGCCTAATTTCACTCTAATCTGACCAGAGAGAATAATTTGTGGATGGAAGCAGTGAATCAAATGACTGGTCTGGACGTATTAGTATTACAACTATAATATTAAAATTTTACATTAGAATTCTATGACTGATGTGCTAACCAGATCTGATAGCAAAGAAGTTTATAACCAAGGGCACAGTATTCCAAGGGGAATTTAAAACTCAACAATATTCTTCTGGGGGTAAAACAGTTCCGCTTTATTGTTTGGGAAGACTATGATAAAACTTGACAGTGATTGCTACATTGATCTCGTATATAGGTTGATCCCGAAGGAATTATATAACCAGAGGTTGTACTCCAAATATGATAGCAAATCTTTTCAGAGTATTAGATTCTACAAAAACAGGTAATATATTTGTTTCAATATTACTCATCATAAAGTCAAAACGTTGCTAAACATTATAAATTTGTATTTAAATTAATTGTATTTAAAGTCTGTTTTCATTTATTGTGAATTTATGTCCAATTTTATTTATTTTACAAAACAGTTTACAATTTTGTTTTGTAATTTTTATTTAATATTAGACAGGTTCTAAATGCTTGTTTTCGTTTTATCGTTTATTGTTAGACTGTTAAATGGCAAACATTTCATAATTGATCTAATATCCAACCCTCTATACTATTGACAATATATAGACCATATTATAATTTAGTTAAATTGTCAGTTGTAAATATAACTTATTTGTCTGTAAATTCGTTATTGTTAGTCGTATTCGTTTCATTGATATGTGGACATGCATTTATGATTAGCTTAAATTGGTTGATAAAATTCCTTGCACTTATTCAGGACATTCGAATCCTGACAAAACAATTCAATATCTATTGGCATTTTCGTTTATTTGTATTCAGACATTGTTTCTAAAGGGATCTTAATTAAATTAAATATTCACTTATGGGTTAAGCTGAATCTTATTTGAATAGTTTGATCAAATATGAAGAAATACTTCGAAACTCGTTGATATATGTATTGATACGAATGATGTGAAACTGAGGACTTACTATACTTAACTCAATAAGATTTCACGGCTCCTGGAATGACAAGACATTCAGTATGTGGGGTTCCTTGGCAATATAAATCAATAATTGGTAGTGAACGGTATTTTTACTTGGCAACTTAGTCAGACTTTTTATCAGCTTCTAGCATTCAGCTTCAAGTGGAAATTGTGGATTATCTTTCAAGTTTAGCCTTACTAAAATCTTTAACACTAAGAGAACTCATCCGTTTTAAGAATTATTCTCCGCAGTTATAATAAAAGGGATCAAGTTATCCCTTTACCCCTATACATCGTAATTTGTGATAAGCCAAGTGTACGACGCGAGTGACAGTATATTTTGTGTATACATAATAGGTTCAACTGGCATTATAATATTATTAATTAAAGTCATTCTCTATTTATGTCTCAATTCTGAGTTTACACTACTATTTTTTGTGTTCCCTCAAATCATATTATCTTTTCCTACACGAAACCTTTCATTTGTATCGATTAAAGTCAAACAATCGCGCTATTTCATATTACCCTTCCTATAACTTTCCGGAGAAACCGAAGACCATGCAGCTCCCATAGTCATTAAATATATTCGCCGCTGAACTATTAATTGAGGCAGCAAATAAGGACTGGAAACGTGTTAAGTGGCTGTAGCGATTAATGTTTCATATTGTGCAATAATCTATAAGTCCAAAAATTTTTAATATAGTCTTCCAACAAAACTTTTACATTTTTTACCAATAAATTAAACATGACTTTTGCACAATAATTGACTACTTAAATCAGAAAATCAAACCTGACCAGAATGGATAAAATTATTACCAACGAAACTGGTTACTAGCCACAATGGCGATAATGTTTTGTTGGACTCCACAATATTTCATATCAGCCAACCCAAGGATAATACATTAAATATATGTATAATTTTTGACCAGTTTTAAATATTATATGAATTTTATTTAGAGAACTATGTAAGCTATACAAAAATGAATAACTTACTAAGTGAGATTCTTTCTTTATTAAGAGACTTGAAACCTACGCATACTTAATTCAAGGCCAACCTTAATAGCTCATTCTACTAACAGGAATAATTAATTAATTCGGTTTTTTAGTAGCAATATTACAGTTTAATTAAATCAAAAATTTATTAAAAATTGATTTTTCAATAAAACTGCAAGTTAAATATTAAATATTTTCTATTTATACAGCACCACAAAATATAATAATAAATAATTTTGTTAAGTAAACATAAAAAATAAACGGAAATATTAGATAATATACTGAATTTCTGTTGTGGATTATATTTCCGGAAAATATTGTTAGTGTCGACATTATTTTTTTGTTTTTCCTTCTTGTTTAGACACACTAAAACAGAATTATAGCCCTAGTAAGAATAAAACCATGACTAAAATGTTCCTGTTTTACATACTAGTTAGTAACCGTTTCTAACTTTTGTTTTCAACAATTTTAAAATCATAAAAACGTTCTTCTTACATACCTCCTGTAGTGCCCTTAGGTACTAATTACTCATTTATTTTTACTTTAATTCTTCCTTGCGAATTCCTTGTTTCGTTGCGCTAATAAAAACTTTCAAATACAATACTTAAACTTAATTCAAAAATTTTAGATATATTATTTTTCAAATTCATAAACTTCAATTAGGAATTTCAACCCTTTTACAATCCCCTAATCCCTATCTCAGTTCAGTTTATATAGATTAATCAAGGAACGGCTAGCAATTTTGAATTTCGTGCTTTAACTTCAACCTTAACATTGCTGTTTGATTACATGGTTTATTGTCTACGAAAGCAATTCTTTCTGAAACATAAAACTCTAAATTTATTATTATCTATGGTTTTCATCTCGCAACCGAGATATCGAAAAGCTAAATCGAACGAAACTTTCACAAACCTCCAAGTGGCAAGTTACCACAGTTTCGTACTTGAAGTTCTCTTCAGTTAGAAACACTTTGCTCGTTCTTATGCAGCAGAACTTTATAAACACTTCGACTTCTTCCCACTTTGAAATTAAATTATGATCAGTGTTAAGAAATTTTTAGAAACTATACGCGTAAAGTCCGCATCATACCTAGTATTCACAGGTTCACTCACAAAAAATATCATAAAAGAGTTAACTACATACTGCTAACTCCAATTTAGTAATTAATCTACACAGTCAAAATCTATCTCATTTAAAAATTTACTTGTAAATGTGAGGTTTTAATAACTGCATTTGGTTTATATTTTGTGTTTGTCTGTTTGGTATTGAAAATAGTATAATGGATTAGCAGCTTGTAGGTACACGATATGATTAATACAAAGGGAATCTTAGTTTTTTTTTTAATATTCGGTGGCAGATAATCTGATTAAGTACTTGGTCAATTATTTCTACTGAACTTTGAGTGTTCAATATTAATATATTGTATACATAATTAGACGTGAGTTGTTAATAGCAGCTATGACTATGTTTATAATAACCAAAGATTTCATTGTTTAGATTTGCTTGAACCTATTCCTATTAGTATTTATCTATTCCCTAATTTTTCCTTGGTAAGTACAATATAATTTTGAAAGATTTGACAGGCTAAGGTTTACCAGAGTGATGAATTTAGATGTATGTAATTTACTACTCACCTTTATTTCGTCTATATTTTTAATAGAAAAGGATTTATTTACGGTAACTCAATACCGTCATACTATTTGTTCGTACATAAAGAGGACAAGGTATATACTTCTTTGATTAACTTGCTGTGAAATTGACTTCATGCTTCATGAAATAAGAAACTTATAAAGGGAGTGCAGTGAAGAAAATTACTTTGTGATAATGAAATTTGTAAAATCTGCTTGAATTATTTTAATTGTTTCTAAGTGAGACCCATTTCAATTTAAGTTGGAAACGCTCTGTATTTAAAGTAATTATTATACCACTTACAAAACTGTTCTTTTTGGTAGAATGTTTATTTATTCATTGATTACGAAACCTCTTTCTTCAATAAGTACAAATTAATATTTAATATGTAAATTTTATTAAAAAATAAACTTAAATTTTATTCAAAGTTTATTTATGAAAACCTTCAATTATGGTATATATTTTTTCTGCACATTATTTAATATTCTACGGGTAATTTAGAAATACTAACTATGAAATTAGAACAGAAAATGTGTTCATGCAAAATTAAAAAAAATATAGGTCACTTGAATAAGTTTATATTATATTTTAAAAATACGATATTTAAAATAAAATCACGTAGGAGAAGTTATGCAATGAATACCATATAGGATATAAAACAAGTAATGGAAAACCTTGTGTATGAATGCTTGTTTTTGATTTGACTAACTCCACTCTCTTCCATTCTGGTCTAAGGAATTTATCCTAAATAATCACTACTTCACCAGAGTATATCAATTTTGATAGACAGACTCATATAGTTGTCTACAGAAAACTGCTATGTTATATAGCATTTAACAGTTTATATTTGATAATTATATTTTAATCCTTTTAACGAGAGACCGATCCCGTTTTAAGTCTTATTCTGCCCGTACTCATGGGCCACTGGGCATTTATGAGGATCATATCAAACAGAATAAGGGGTGTTAGGTTTTCATATTTAGTTATAATATTTAATAAAATTTTACGCATTAATATGGTTTTTTTACTAATAGTCAAAATTTTGTATGTTATTTAGAACTGCCCACCATTGTTCGATACCATTTTAATTATAAGCCATCTATTTTCACTTATCTTTGTACACACACACACACACACACACACACACACACACACACACACACACACACACACACACACACACACACACACACACACACACACACCTGCATTCCAAATCTATAGTGGTCCGATTGTCACGTGGTATGAGGTGACTTCTGTCGACCAATCAGGCGTCCAGGACGCGGACAAGAAAACCTCCCCGAGGCATCTCTCCAGTTCTTCTAAAGACTCCGTACAGTTAGGTTGTACGTCAACACCAGCTTTAACTAAGTTCGGGCCGTGCCCCCTTGTCTTGTCCTTTGTGAACCGCAAGCCGTTCTATGGCCATTAGCAGTCCCCTTGCCGGACATTATTTTGTTAACGAGCCAAAAGTAACTTTGTCTTTGTGGTACATCAGCGTTCGTGAGTGAACCGAAAACAGTGTCAAGTGAAGGTGGAATCTTCACCCATCAACAAGGACTCCACCAGTGCAACGTTCCTTGGAAGCAACCCAGGTCGAACTGCAATCAACCCAACTTCATTTGTGTCGAGGTATCAGACAATGGACGGTGCAAGGTAACAGTGTTTCATCATTCTTATCATGGTCCTTCGCAACTAAAGACAATTTTCTTCTCAACCAAGATTTAAAAATCCTCATCTAATTCGGACATTTTTGGACATTTTTAATAGAAAACGAAAATCATTTTAACACCTGTATTCTTGATTTAATTTTGTGCCTTTTTTCTAATACTATGTTTTGTGAGCTCATTTCGTATTTTTATTTTTCCCATTCGACTAATAGTTATTCTTTAGAAAAATCAACGTATGGGCTCCATCTGCTCAGCTATCGAAGTATGAGTTTAATATTAGACATAATTTTGGGTCCTTCTGACCGGATCTAACAAGGGGCAGGATCGATACTGTACAAGGTCGATGATACTGATAAAAAGTACTACGATCGCTGTCAGGATTTGAACTTGCGCTTTGTCTAACTGAGATCCAGACTGACGTCTTAGATCACGTGTCCTTTGACTCTCACTAAAGCTGGATAATGTAGTTAACTATGAGAGAGCTTACTTAATATTGAACATTTTGGAATCTACTCATTGGCTAAGTAATATCGAAGTTTATGAATATGTCAATATCGCGAAAACGAACTGACCTATAATTCACTGCCACTTAATCGTTTTGGTTGAGCATTTAGCAAACATTTTTACATTGATGTTATAGATCATTATAACAGCTACGAGAAAATAATGGCATAAACAAATTTGTAAACAGTTTCAAGTACACTTATATGATAATAGGAGATGTGATATTTGATAGTTGGTTGGTAAGGTATCGTTATATTCTATCAGATCCTTCAATGACTCTGTTCTATCAGTTAATTTATATATTAACAAGATATAGTTCGATGATAGCGCAACTCGCTTAAAAGGATAACTCAGTTTCTTGAGAATAAATTAATGAAGGAAGCTATTTCACTAGTTTATAGACGATATTTAGAAAAATATACGAACAATGTGAAAACAGGTAGTTGGCAAGCAATTTTATAGTTTTATGATGCCTTTGGTCATCTTAGTTATGAGTTATGTAATGGCACATTCTTTACAATGTACTTAATTAAATGTTTATAATGTTAAAATACAAAATAAAGTGAATTGTGACACGCTTTGTGTTCTGAAGTATATTGGCATGCTTTGTCAGACAATATCCTTGGTTTTACTGCTTCTGAGAAATACCAGTGGACATTCTTTACTACAAATTCTCTATCTAAAACCATATAAAAATTCGTTTTATTAATTCGGCTATATTGTTTTAAGATTGTTTGAAAGTGTATAAATAAGGAACCCTGCAATGCGACTATATATGCGTGATATTAAAATATATATATATATATATATATATATATATATATATATATATATATATATATATATATATATATATATATATATATCCCAGCAATTGTCTCTCAACTTCATATTTCTGGGCTACTAAAAGGTTTCTATCCTAAAATATATTACGTAAAAAACGCTAATAAAAAAGTTTTTACTAATTTTTTATGTTTAAAATAACAGTTACCAGCGGTTTTTTACGTGATTTTCTGTTGAATGAAAGATACTTCATAGGTACATTCTTTATAATGCCATAATAAACGCACCTGATATCGATTTATTGTTATTGAAATATATTCAGATCTCTCAATAACTAACGTCTTAGTTTGAACAAGAATGTTTTGAGGCCCTCAAAGGAAGTCATAGAATGAACAATGTTAAGGGTATAAACGAAATACACAAATTTCTCTGCAAAATGTCGTAATATTTGAGTAAACAGCTTCAAAAATTCTAGTAACACCTGAAATAATGTAGCAGAATTCTACGTCATAATATTATTCAAAGCATCTATGATTTAGTGTAATAAAATTTAATAAGGTTTAATAACTTTAAATCGAAAGTAGATACGTTTGTAGTACTATTATTTCAGTGTTCACTGATAAAATTATCAAAAGTTAAATAACACTTCTACTGAGAAGTGTAATTGATCCGGATCAATTATATTACACACCTTGTTTCCACAGTCCAAAAAATATATACAATTGAAAAGTCAACTTCCGGCCCGTGTAATCTTCTTCCGGTCTGAGTTATTCCCGGTGCCCTAGTGAATAAGCGTGAACTTTCTGAAAAAGCGTTCCGGTCATTATAGTCTACTTCCAGACTAAAGTACTTTCGGTTTTGGTTACCCCAAACAAGATTATATATACATGTTAAGTATAGTTAAGGAACCAAGATTTTGTCCACACATTGCCATCGTTTCGTGATAAAAATAAGCAGTAACACTACTTTTCGAGATCTGCAATCTCTTCTTTAGCTAAATGACTAAATTAATTCATGACTTCAATCTAGATTAAAAGAAAAAACATACCAGAGCTTGTTTCTTCGGAATATGAATTTCATATAACCTTTTTCGTCATCAACTTTTAATGCATTTCTTCGTACTAACATGTCTTAAAATTCCAAGAATCAAGTATAAAGCATCTTCAGATTCCAGACGCTGCACTAAGAAGAAGGTGAACTGGAGCTAAACTTAACATTCCCACTTATGGGTGTTGATCTTCATGACAAATCTTTTATTGTTCTGTTGAGAGTATAAGACAATTATGTCAAGTTTCATCCTTGTAGGACATCAAGGAGTTAAAAACAAAATATTGTTCTTCTAGTGGTTCCAACCACATTTCAACCCTTGTGGATATTTGAAATGTAACCATTCTTGTTTCATAACAATGTTAGTCATGATGCATACATAGAAAGTATTTCATCTTTCTAATAAATTTGAAGTGAGAAACGAAAGATAGTTTTTTTAGGGGTTGCAAACCCATTTTAACCCAAATAGATGTTTGCTGTTTTTGAAAATTCTTTAGTTTTGCTTTTTAAAAATATGAGCCACATTTCAACCTTCTGGGACACCGGGAAGCTAGAGAATCAGTAATGAGTTAGGGCTTTGCATATAAATATATATGCACATAAATATATATAAATATAAATATATATATATATATATATAATTTCAATAAACATTGAATCACAAAAAGTACTTGCTCCGCCGGGAGTCGAACCCGGATCTCTCACTTGCCTTTATTTATATATATATATATATATATATATATATATATATATATATATATATATATATATATATATATAAAGAGAGAGAGACAGACAGACAGAGACAGAGAGAGATAGATTTAATACTTATGTTACTGAGACTTGAAAAAATTACAAAAACACGTGTTTTACGGCCACATTTTTTCCGTGTTACTCTTTATTATTAAATTTTTTTTACAAGCTAAAAATGCCATGTCGCTTTTATAATTGGTAATATTTTTCAGTATTTACATTTTGGTCAGTTTTTATTTTGCTTTTATAGCAAACCACTTTCCGGTTTTTCTGGGATGCATGGGGTTCATATAGTTATAAAGTTTGTTATCGATGTGTTTATGCCCGTGCTGGAAACCACAGACTTCAATAACGAGTAATGTTTTATGAAGCTTCCAGGGTAAAGCAGAAAAAGCCGCATGTGGAGTATTTAAATTATTTGAGAAAATTGACAGCTCATCTCGTAACTAGGGGATGATCATCTCAGTGTTGGCGATAGATATGTAGATAGCGCCATAAACAATACCACTTAAGTGCTGTTTTGTTAACTAGAACAAAATAATCATGTTAATGCAAATGCACACGTCCCTTCAATCATGTTAATTAGTATGGATCATATCTTTTATTTCACTCGAAGAGGATTTTTAATGGGCTGAACGTATTGGAGTTTAACATTCGACTAAGAGTGAAAGTTTGTTTTCTGCCTGTCTGTACAACTTTAATGTGACCAGAGGGGCAAGTCCCCTGGATAGAACCAGTTAATCAAGTGAATGGTCTGAATATCTTAGTATTAAACTTATATTATTAAAATTTCGCATGAAACTTCAACTACTGATGTGCTAACCAGGACTGATAGCAACCAATTTTGTACCCAATGGCATAGAATTCCAAAGTAAAGATAAAACCCCACAAAACTGTACTGGGGGACAAAACGATACTACTGCTTTATTTTTAGGGAAGAGTTATATACAAAATTTGACTGTGATTATATAGGTTGATCCAGAAGGTATGATTTAACCAGAGGTTTCACTCCCAATATGATTGTAAAGACCTTCAAATTCTTTGTTTCAAGTTTATTATTGACGATGGAATATTGACGATAGACACTATTCCACTTTCATCCGTGCTTTTGTAATGTGTGATTGTGTTTCTAATACTCGTAACTTGTGCTCGGGACTTTCATTCTCTGCAGTGACAAAGTCTCGACTACACCCCAAGCAGCTTTTGGGTATATTTGAACCTTTTTCTTTCCCTTCTTTTCTTCTTTCTGTTCTTTATTTTTTATGCACTAATACCACCCCTACCTGACGGAGATATAACGGTGGTAAATGTCCGAAATCATATTAACCTTCAAAATCATTTAAAAATGTTATACAGCCGATAGCATTTACACTCGGTATTTCAAACTTACCGCAGAGGACAGACTAATTTTGAACACGCAATAATTCGAAGTCTTGTCGGCGGAACTCTCTATAATTCGAAATGACGTAAACGAATTGAGGTTAGGCCGATACAGAACACGCAGTAATTCGAAGTTCACTCGACAGAACTCTTTGTAATTCGAATTGAGAGTCGGCCGGTGGGAAACACGTATTTCAACTTATTCCTGTCGTAACAAGAAACTTTGCATCCTGTGCCCCAGAGCATACTCTTTGCAGTGTTGATTATGTTTGCGCCGTGTTGTGTGGAAGTCGTGTTTGTTGTGTGTAAGATGTGTTTGTCGTGATGGCTACTAAGCAAAAATATAAATGTCTTTCTCTTTCGGAAAAGAAAGAAGTGATCGCGGCGGTAGAAAGTGGTAAAGCGAAGTCGAAAGTTGCAAAAACATTTCAAATCCCTGCGAGTACCTTGTCTACCGTTCTAAAAAATAAACAAAAAATAGTTGAAGGGAGTTCCGTAGCAGGAAGAAAAAGAACGACAAAAGGTGAATATCCTAGATTAGAAGAGTGTTTAGTCACATGGCTTAGACAGTCTAGAGATAAAAATGTTCCTGTTGGAGGTTCGCTTTTAAAAGAAAAGGCAAAGGCATAAAAAGCTAAAGAGCTTGGCATCCCCAGCTTTGCAGCAAGCGAAGGCTGGTTGACTAATTTCAAAAAACGTAATGGTATATTTTTTAAAAAGGTTTGTGTGGAAAGCGCTAGCGTTAGCGACAGTGTGTGTTCCGATTGGCGTGCAGAGTTGTCCAGCTTAACAGAAAGTTATGAACCACACAACATTTTTAACACCGACGAGACCGGCTTATTCTTTAAATGCATGCCGGACAAGACATTTACATTTAAAGACGAGAAATGCCACGGAGGGAAACATAGTAAGGAAAGGTTAACTCTTCTGTTGACTGTTAACATGGATGGTTCCGAAAAATTGAAGCCCCTCCTCATCGGGAAAGCAGCAAACCTGGGTGTTTTAAAGGTATCCAGTCATTTCCCGTAACCTACCGATCGAGCAAAAAAGCGTGGATGACAACGGAGTTGTTTAACGAGTGGTTAAATTCATTGAACAGCGACATGAAAAAACAAAATCGTGAAATCCTCTTATTCCTTGATAACTGTTCAGTTCATAACAACCCTCCAAATCCCTCGAATGTGAAACTTCACTTTTTTCCACCAAATACAACATCCAAGTTGCAGCCTCTAGACCAAGGCATAATTCAAAACTTCAAAGCATTTTACAGACATGAAATAGTCAAGATTGTACTGGATGGAATTGACAGTAATGAAACTCCAAACATCTCTATTCTCACAGCCATGTTGATTGTTGAAAAAGTGGAAAAGTGTGAGTCAAACGACAATATTTCACTGTTTTCGTAAGTCTGGATTCTGTGTTAACACACCCGATGAAGAACTTCAACTTGTGCAGCCAACACCTTGGGAATCTCACCCTGTAATAGGTGATGTTCCATTTGAAGATTTTGTGCAAGTTGATGACGAAGTTGCAGTATAGGGAACCCTTACTGATGCTGACATCTTGGCCGCTAAAGATGAAGAAACAACCTGATGTTCTTAACGATGAGGAAGACCAGGTGTTCCCACCTGTCACACTGAAGGAAGCCAGCACATCCTTAGAAAAGCTGCGCAATTTTTCTCTCCAGGTAAAAGCATCGCAATAAACTACTGTAGTTAGCCTATCAATTTGTTAAACTGATTTAAAAAATGCCACATTCTCCACACTGCAATTTATCCATCATTTTTTTACTGAATTTGATGTCCGAAAGTAGCGTAGACTTCTTCCTTAGGGTCTTAGGGCTGTAAAATCAGCTGTTTGTTTAGTTTTAAAACTTCAATGTAAATACTGTATGTCATAAGTTATAATACAACCAACAAATTACGTAATTTTCGGCATTTGTTACGAAATACGGCTGTGACAGTTGTTTTCTTTCTTTTCTTTGCAGACAGAAGTTGGGCCGGAAGTGTTCGACGCCACTATTTTGTGTTAAACAAGGTCGTCGATGAGGCACGAATCAACAAGAAAAAGCAATCAAACATAACAGATTTTTTCAATTAATCATTAGAAATTAATGTTCTTTAAGTTTTGTTAGTTTGCCGTATGACATTGTGTGTTTAATAAAAAAAACTCTTGGTAATTCGAATAGTTTTCTTTTCCTCTCAATAAATCGAAACTCTCGGTAATTCAAAACTCTCACTAATTCGAATTTTTTTGCATGTCCCGCCAATTTCGAATTATCGAGAGTCGACTGTATTATATGTTTCAATATTTCTTACCAAGTTAAAAATTTGCTAGACACTACGAATTTATGTTTAAATTGATAAGTTTTGTTTAGTTTTTCTGATTTTGTGGCCCAAGTGTCCCAGGATTCCATAGCAATAGAAATCACTAATTGGCAGTGGACATCATTTCAGCATGCCACCTTGGTCAGGATTACTACCCCTACTGGCTTTTGGATTCCCTCTCATGTTTAGCCATATTAAGATCTTTAACACTAAGGAAACTCTTCCACTTTAAGGATCAATTTTCGAAATTAAAACAAATGGGTAAAATAATTCATCCCTTCCCACCAAATACCTCGTAAACGTTGTGTTACTGATGTTTTGTTTCACTGAACCTCAGCAAATGTCCGGAAAAATTCTGTTTCCTTCATGTATCTTGTAGTTTTTGGTTACCCATTTGCCACTTTTAAACATCATTTACATTGTCCATAAGATGTAAATGACAACATAATGTCTCTTTTGTACCCCGAATAGGTCCTACTACTGGCATTATAATGTTAAAAATCATTTTCATTCTCTATTTATGTCTCAATCCATTGTTTGAACTACAATTTTTGTGTTCCCTTACTTCATATCATCTTTTTCTAAACGAAACCTTCTACTGCCATCGATTGAATAAAAATACGTGCTATCTCATATCATCTTCTTAGAACTCTCCGGAAAAAACCGGATATCATGAACAACTTGACCCATGCATGTGCAAAGGAAATTGTTTTCCCACGTCTCCCACGTAGGCTCTTCGTTGATCAAGTTATGCGATTCACACAAGGTATACCTTAGTAATAAAATTTGCAGGTGATTCTTTGAATCAATTAATATTAATTCGTACTAACCGATTACATGACCAAATAAAATGTAAGTGGAATCAGCTGAGTTTATTATAATCTAATTTTAATACAGGTTATATGAGATGTATTTTTAAGAATATTTAATTATAACCGACAGAAAAAATACATTTTCAGAGTGTATAATCTGATCAAAAACAGTATGCAGATATACTTTACCTATTATTTTATATATTATTAAGTGCATGTTTATAGATTTAGTGAATATGACAAACAACATGTAGGTTGTGATTCCTGACTAAGGCGTGCCACAACGCTTTGGTAAGATTTGTTTATTTTAACCTAGTTTGTAATTATGTATTAGGTTAGTTCTTTACCTGAAGAAGAGATCAGATTGCAGATCTCGAAACGTAGTATTACTGATTTCTTGTTTCACTGAACGATGGCAAATGTTCGGAAAAAATCCTGTTTCCTTTACTTTACCTATTTAGAAGCAAGATATTCTTGACAATATTTTTATTCTTAGATTGTTTTCTAAAAAGTGGCAACAAAATTTAAAAGACCAAAATATCTTAATCAGCAAAACATTGTGTTTTTTATTCAAGGCAGTAAGTTTAACCACTGCAAAATAAATATTCATGTAAAATCACAGCATAGTGACGCCCATGTTTTGTTTGATTCAGCAATATTTCAAATCAGTCGTTTCAAGAGTAATACAATAAATAGTTTCATTAATTAACATACCCGTGCCGCTTAAGAATTAAATTAAGAACATGTTTTATGTATGTACTATATATTAATTTATATGGATAGACAGCTGCACAAACATTAACTGCATCCATCTTACAATTGCTCAGTATGAAAAATGTCTGACGATCTTCATCAAGGGATATGCAAGTTATATTTAGGGCCATTTAAAAATTACAGTTTCATCATTTTCACTGATATTTCTGATACGAGCCTGTATAATTCTTGAATCTTTATATTGCTCTCTTGTTCAAACATTACGAAATATAAGGAAACATATTATAGCCAAGAAGGCGAGAGTCAATTCACACTTTATGAGCACACAATCTAATTATTCGAGAAATCAATAGATTAATACTCATAAGCTGCAATTATTTCGGTTAGTTTTTAAATGGGTGATGTCCAAAGGTCTAAACATACTAAACAAATATTATTTATATGATATCCCTTTTTTTAGCTCGATATACTTTAAAACATCCGCCAGACTGTGATACAAAGAAACAACTAAACGCACCACTCTCAGCCAAATAGGCGGTCTTTATAGAGTTTGTTGAATCGATAATTTTAGTAGGAACTGAAGCAACGTATTTTACTCTGGAAATGGTTGTAAATTCTGTGTTAACTTCTCCACGTGTGGCCGTATATGAGACATAAAAACATCTTTTAAATTATAAGATAAAGATTGTGTAGTTTTTACGAAGTTACCTCCATGTTATTAAATATTGGTAAAACGTTTATTTACTTTGTTGAACCCGGCTACGTCTGACTGGAAATGTATTACTCTTTATTACATACTCGAACTCATTATATCACAATAAAACATTTTATATTTTAGTATATAATTTGTCATCTATAATTAAATTAAATCTGATATTAAGGTTTGTATTGCCTATTTATACATAACTATGTATATAAGTTAGTTCCTAAGCTACTAATAAAATCATAAATCGAACTCTTTGAACGTGTCATGGAATTCGAATCATGATTGTTTGTGCTATTATTATAATTTGGTTATGGTTAATAGTATCTCATGAATCTTCTAATTGTCGTGATGTTGCTTGTGTTATTTCGGCGGACATAAGACAGTAAATAGGGACTCAATTAACGGCAACATGATAAGTGACAGTGGTAATAATCTACACGTATATTCTTAGAAATAAAGCCTAAAATAGAGCATAGCTACAAAAAAGTAATACATTGACAAAAGATTTAGGCATTAGACTAGTACAGTAATTGACTACTTAAATCAGAAAACAGAGCCGGAGCAGATTGGAGGGATTTATTGCCAAACAAAACTGGCAACTAGCCACAGTGGCGTTCATGTTTTGTTGGGCCCCGCAATATTTCAAAGCAGCCGTTTGGAGGGCAATGCAATAGTTTTTTTATGAACCTATTATAATTTCGAAATTCCTTTATGTCCTCTGACATACATAATACATTTTTACCAGTTTTAAAATACTATATGAATTTTATATTAGAAACTATAAAAAAAATAAAATAGCTTCATAACTTTAAATTTTTGTTCTCTAGTAAGAGACTTGAAACTTTCTATTGAACGATAATATATTAATATTATAAATAATAATTCAGTTATTAGTCAGTAGGAATATGTAAATTTCATCAAATGTAAAACTGATTCAAAAATGTATTTGAAAAACTGTGGAATTTTTATTAATATACAATCCGACTAAATACACAGATTCACTCCCTTTTTAAGTTAAATATTTAATATATAATATTTTTGTATGCTATTACAAAATATAAAATTTAAAACAGATAATTAATCACAAAAATAAATTATATATATTTATATATATATAATTAATTATATATGATTATATATAATTGTATATATATATATATATATATATATATATATATGCACATATGCTGTGGTATCGCATTAGATTTCTGGATTATTTTTTCGGAAAGCTTCATTATCGCAACATTTTTTTATTCTTCTCGTTATAAAATCATAAACACATTATTTATACAAACTTTCTATAGTTTCCATGGTACTAATTATCATTTATTTTTTCAATTCAATTAACAAAATTTGTTCCTTGACTTTAAGTTTTTTTGCAGCTCTAATACAAAGTTCCTAATGCAATATATAAAGTAATTCCATAATATTCTGCTAGATTATAATTCAACTTCATAAATTTCACTTAAGAATTGTAATCCTCTTACAACCTAATTTCTGTCTTAGTTCAGTTTATAAGGATTAATCAAGGAACGACGACCAATTCTGGATTTCATGCGTTAACCACAAGCTTAAACATCAAGATTGATTATATAGTTTACTGTCTACAAAAGACTTCCTTTCTAAAACATAAACCTCAAAAAGAATTACTGTCTATGGTATTTCAATTTTGAACCAAGTTATCAAGAAAAGCTATATCGACTGAAACTCTTTCGTACCTCCAAGTGGCGAGTTACCACAGTTTCGAACTTCAGTTACAAACACTTTGCTCGTCTGTGACGCAGTATAAATTCATGAAACCTCGGACTTGATTCCAGTTTAAAATTAAATTAATATCAGCATTAAGCAATTTGTAGAACTCTACGCGTAAACTCTGCATCATACTCGGTATTCATAGGTTTACCCACACTAACAATACAAGTATACCACATACTTTTAACCGCAATGTACATATTTAGGACATAAACCACAGTCAACAGGCAGTTTTTATTCGTTTTATATTTTGGTTTATATTCAACTTTTGTTTTGTTCTGGTAATAATATATAAGTTGCCACTAGCTGCAGGTAGGTACACGCTATGTCTAACACAAATTTAACCTTAGTTTTGAAACTATTCGGTGGAAGGTAATTTTATCAAATACTCGGTAAATTAATTTTACTGAAGGTTAAAAGTGTTCAATTTAAAAATATTACATACGTGACTAGAAGTGAGTAGGTAATAGCAACTATAGTAATGTTTTTTAATGTTTCATAATTTCATGAATTTTCTCGATTATTTCTGATTTTTATTGATCTGTTCCTTAATTTTTCCTTGGAGAACGTAACATAATTTTGAAAGATTTGTCAGGCTTATTTCTACTAGAATCTTGAGTTTTTTTTATTTTTGTTTCACGCCAAGTGAGTCCTGAATTTGAGAAACTTTAAGGTCAGCTGAGAGCCATACACTTTCCTTACAAGCTACAGGAGATAAAAAATAAGTAAAATATCATCAGGAGGGATATTTCATTTAAGCTTTCATCTACTTCAAAATTACCACTTACATTCAGTTCGTCACAAATTACTTTTTAAGTGTATACATATTATAATTATGGGTTGTTAATTTTAGAATGATTCGAAGTATTAACTAATAAAGACTAATATGAAGGAACTTCCTAATGAATCTTAAGAGAGCCTTAAGGCTTAATTCAATATGACATTGTAGTATAGTGATAATTATCAATGAAGAAGTTAGTATGTACCGAATGACGATAACACATGGGGGTGGTGACTTCTGACGTCGTAGTAATAAATACTCGAATTTCAAAGTTTACTTATAAGTTCAATTTAATTAATGAAACTTACAAGCACCACTTTTAGTTGGTAAATTAAATGTATGCCTTGCCACGTTGCTGCCAATTAGAGTACAAGAACTAAAAATGTATATCTGATAGGTGTGCCTAAAATATCCAATGTTCTATGGAATTATGCCTACAATATTTTACTTTATAAAACTTTAAGATTCTACTTCCCTTCGCAATATGTAGACTCACAACCCGGGCGTCGGCGTTTTGGCGCGAGAAATTGAAGCTGTAGTCTAAGAAGGGTTATTTCTAGTCGGTAATTACTAGAAGAGGAGTAGAAGTTATGAAAGTGGTAGCCATCTACTCAAATAATACGTGAGCTCACCTAAAACAAATTCGCGACGGTATTAGCCATTTAATGAGACAAAACACTTACCGCGACAACGTGCTTGTCAGAAGGACGACGCCACAACTTGTATCCATTTCAATCAAGCAAATAAAAGATCTTCAAGGGTAAGTTAATTTACTATTTACAACTTTACTTTACGTTACATTCATTTTTATACATTTGGCATCAAAGGGCTAATTTAATAATACGAAAATATAAATTTTACTTACGGACAGAGCGCGCGAGGTGAAATCGGTCACGTAGTTGGGCTGCAACGAAGGGTTACAATAAAATATTCATACGCGTGCCAATTAGGTAGTTAGTCCGTCGATAATTTAGTTCTGCAACATTGGATAAAAAATAATATTAAGTTGTACTGGCTAACTAGGTTGTGAAATGTTGCATTATATAAAATGGAACTAACTAACGGTACAAGTATCGCAGTACTTTAACTTGCATGACAAATAATGCAGTTAAAAATGTTTTGTAAATTTTGTGTAAATTTTTACCCTTAGAGCACCCACTGAATAAAGCAACTGTTTGGAATAATAAGACCAAGAAGATGGCCTTACCCAAATATTCCCAATCCCAAACAAGTAGGTCGATTATGGAATAAGCAACATTTAAAATGAAAAGTTTAACTCCAGGTGTTAGCAAAACATGTTTTCTTAGATACTATAAAAATTTGAATCTTCAGGAACAATTTGAGATGGTAGCTACAATAGTCAGCAGCTTTCAGCGTGCATAATTTTGTATGATTTTTGAGTACGCTTTGCAAGTATGATGCGCCAACAAGTGGTACATATTACTTGCCTTGCAATTTATGAATATTCATAAAGCTTCAGATCGAATGTGGGATCGCGAAACATTTGTGGCAGACAAGGGACTTCTACGATGATAACTTCTGGCACTGAATTGTGATAACTTGCATACATTATGCCTAATATATATATATATATATATATATATATATATATATATATATATATATAGAGAGAGAGAGAGAGAGAGAGAGAGAGAGAGAGAGAAAATTTCACAGCAGTCGGATAAAGTTTCTTCAACGCTTGAAGTAAGAGTAAAGAAAAATGTATTTTTTCTTCTCGCTGAAGTATATAAAATCTACAAATAGTTTTGTGGAGCTTTGCTTATGGGTCATTCACTACTGTAAACGTTTATGCTTTTTAATTTGATATATGTTAACAGTTTTGAACTACATTTTTATTTTTGGGATTTAAAGACTTTTAAAACCGCTTTAAAGCAATATAAATTAAATACTACTCGACGGCACTTAACTTTTACAATTGTTCTCACAATTTCATAATTAAAATTTATTACATTATAACATATTAAATATTATTTTTGGTATTAATAAATTACGTAGGGTTTACCTTTTCTTTCTAGAGTTATCATCAACTTTGATATAATGAAGTTATTTCGTTGCACTTAATTTATGGGTTATGATTTTTACTTTTAAGTCCAAACGAATAGGAATTTACTCATATGTAAACATTTTGTCAGAAAGATAGAACTACAGATATTCGAGGTATTTAAAATATCACATGCTTTACGTAATTAAAGGCCGATCTATTAGAACAAAACTTTTACTATTCTTTTAATAGTTACATATGCTTTAAAAGTTTAAAAAAAGTTACAATTGTTCGTGAGAAAAGAAGTGGAGCATACTTGCAACAGTGGTCTCTACACCTATTGACTCAATATATCACTCGAAGGCCTGAAAAAATTATTTTGTCTGTCTGCCTGCATATTTGTTTTTCAGTTCAACGATATGTCGAAAACTAACTCACCCTTGAACTTTTCCACGAAGCTTTATTTTTATTTAAGCAACATTGACTTCACTCCATAGCATTCGGCCTGAGGGTTACCGAACATTTGTATATTGATTTTATAATCAATCATAATAAAACGAGAAAATTCGCACAATCAATACATTTGTAGATCTACTACCATGTGGAATCTTAACATGTAGATGTAACGGAATTAAATAAGTTGTGAAATAATTTAAATTCATGCAATCTCAGCGCTGCCTGTTACGCGACCTGTGGTGTTACATTATCTTTATACACAATGACGTAAATGCTTCTCCAACCCAATTATTAGTGTTGTTACTAAGGCTTTTAATAAGGTTACTATTGTTTATATGAGAAATAATACACATATTAAAGAGAGTAAATAGCATTTTTATTTGATTTGAGTCTAGTGAATCGCTTTGCTGCGAAGGAAAGGTCATAATAAATAATAATGCAACTATTTATAAACGTTTCTCAATTTATTAATTTTTTTCAGAACAACTAAAGTGCACCATAGCATTGTAAACTACATTTAAAATAAAAAACGTATGAACATGCATCTCAATATTAATTATAAATATACAAATAATTATTTGAAATTAGCGGGAAAAAAATCAAAATTATAACCTGAAATCATATATACTAAGAACTTAACTAAGTTACTTGTCCAAGAGAGTTTAAAAGTTAAGAGTTTTTAACATTTTAATTTTACGAATCAACAATTTAATTCCTTTGACGTTCTCATATTTAGTTAATAATTGATTTTTTATAATTTATTGCTTAACTATTGCTTCTATTGGTATAAAGGTAGTTTCATTTGGTGGGTAAGCAACTACATGAAGTATCACTGGGGATAGTGCCTCTTGTAATCAGAAAAGAGGGTTCTGAAGACATTTATTAAGTGTAGATTGTGTGATGTAACAATGTTCGCATGGAACTGAGTGAATGTAAAAGACAGCTTATTGTGTGAATGCCACTTATATAAACCTGTAACAACAGCATGTAAAGACGTGTATTGCATTATGTAACATCAGTGTACTACAAAGGATTAATTATTCAATTTATTATACATTTGCTTTAGTTTGGCGGGATTTGATGCTAGGTGTACTCCAATATATATTTACTAGTAGTTACCCGCACCTTCGCATACAATTTCATTTTGAAAATCAGGACAAACCAAAACAAGATGAAACTCAAAAATTTATCGTCATGATTTATCCAGTCTAATTTTGTTAAAAGATATTTTCTTGCAGATACGAAATCCGTATTCAAACAAAGGATAGAAGCTCAATGCATTTATATTTGAAAAGGTTACATTGAGGTTACCTATACTAATCGCATTAATTTTATAGATCTCATTCGATATTCTGTTGCAGATTTTTCAACAAACATCTAATCCCAGATTTTAGCCTTTCGCTGTCGGAGGCACCTGTAACATCTTAGTTTTCGTCTCACACTGCACTAAAACATTACCAACTCAATTAAATCCTAGAATCTTTACAGTCTTGCAGTCAAGAGTCATATGCATCCAACGAATGTTTTGTCGAAACTGCCCATAATACATATCCGCTTTTACAGACGAGTTGTAAGGGGTGGAACCCTAGATAAAATCTGAATACTACTGCCATAAACCAAGTTATATCTTGTTCAAAGCCCTTTCCCAAATTAAGTAAACACTATAAAGATCTTATTATTAGTAAGGTATCACCAACGAATCAGATGGACGTAAATAGTACTGACATGCATAACCTAATCAATAAATATTTAAAGCTGCTCTTTTAGGATATTTTATGTAATTATGGGTTTAGAGTTAGAGTGATCAACGGGCCCGGATACAGGTAGGCAGTATTGAATGAGTCCATCGTTAAGTGTTGTTAATGCTTAAAACCGAGTATCTCACAATAAATTCTTGTATTCACAATATTCATATATCTGTTTTGAATATAACAGATATATGAATTCACATAAGTATAAATCAAGATAATAGTACATCAGACCACAAGCCCTATAACAAGCTTCAGAGAGATAGACATTCATAGAAATTTCATGCATAATTGCAAATATACAGCTCAATTTGTTTTAGAAATATCTTCCCTGGATTAATGATGATCTTCGCTGACTCTTAGCCAAATCGCGTGAGAGAACATGTACCATCACTGAAGTCAGCCGTGCACACGAAACTAAGTTTTATGCAAGATTTCAAATCAATAGTTCATTTCGTTCTTGAAATATCCTTCGGACTGACAATTAGGGCAGAAATTTGCCAGCTATTGAGTCGTAGGTTTGTGTTTTTTTTATCAAAACGGTGCTACAGCAAAATTATACCAAACTGGAATAACTTAAAAAGAGTTTCAATACTGGAACTATCTCCATGATAACTTAGGCCGATGTATAGACCGCTTGGCCATAGCCACTACTGATGTGACCAACTTGTTCAATAATTATGTATTGCTTATACATTAAATAATTGCGCCTAGTGTTTTATAGTTCATTAAATAATTTACTTGTACTGCACTTACCTGTATACAGATTGCCATTTCACACACCACGTCTCTGTATACATAGTAGTACCTATCATTTCCTATTGAAGCGAGCAGTCAGTCGCTGCTTAAATCACTAACCTTTAACTATTCAAATGGAAAAATTAATCTAAACAGGTCTTATTCAATTGACACGTTTCCTAGAGTCCATAATTTGTCATTCCAGTATGTCCTTAAAAAGTGCTTTAGTTGTTACTCATAAAATAACCAAAATTGTAATAATAGTAATGCATATTCAGTATTTTTTTTATTTATACCACGTCTTTTTAAATGTTCATTGCGTTCAGACATGTATGAATTATAAGCGATTT
Source organism: Homalodisca vitripennis (assembly GCF_021130785.1). Taxonomy (NCBI): domain Eukaryota; kingdom Metazoa; phylum Arthropoda; class Insecta; order Hemiptera; family Cicadellidae; genus Homalodisca; species Homalodisca vitripennis. Next base: position 36,240,195 of record NC_060214.1, read on the forward strand.
TTTACATTGAACGAATTTCTTAATTCAACTATATATATTTTCCTTTTTTTCTTTGAAACTTGTATTAGTGATTGGTTATTAAAATTTTATTTAGAAAGTAATAAGACCAAGGTTAAAATGTATTTGGACAGAGTTCTGCTCTTTGATCTATAAGAAATATTAAGATCTTGAACGATTAATCAGGTTGGAAAATTGTTGTAAGACTTGGTGTGTTTCAACTTGCCGGATATCCGGTTGGAGTGGAACAGATTGTTACTTAAAGCACCGGAAATTTGAATATCTACTGCAATCCAGCACTTCCGGAAGTAAACTCTCCGAACAAAATATTAGTACTGTTCATTTCATTTTCTAAAATCCGAAATGGAGTAAAGTATGAAGTTAATAGTGGCGAAATAAAACATAAATAGCTGTCTCTATACAGCGATATAAATTCCCAAAGTTTACCTTTCCACCAAAGAATAGACTGGAAAAAATTCATTACTTTGATTGCTATTTAAGTCATCATAAATTTCTTGACTGTTTTATATTATATTAAAGTAAAATCTTTATAAAGATTTTTTTATAAAGATTTGGTTTACGCTCTTAATATTTTTTAACAAATTATTGCACTACGAACAGTGCAATAAGATAATTAACAATAGAATTTAATCAAAATTTGTTTCTTTATTTTAAAAAAATGTTATATGTTTATAAAAACAGTAAAAATCAATTAAAGTTATAACATATTTATTAAACAAAGACATGTAAATCATTCAAAGATTAAATAAAGATACTTTAATTTGGTCAGAATACTGAATTTGTCAAAACTGTCATTTCTAACAGTTTCCATCACTGTTTCTACATCATTTTACCAAAGTATAAAGATTAATATAACTTTAACGACAGTGTGTCTGGTAAATTTTGTTAGCTATTGAAGTTATACCAAATTTTGGGTTTTATCTTAACCTTGGTCATCACTAACATTTTTAGTAAATAATAAAACTTCCTCTTTATAGACATACAGAGCCAAATGTATGACATAATATAAACAGTGTAATGGGTATAGTTACAAATAAAATGTACCCGAAAATCAGAAAATTCTTGTGGGTACAAACAGGAATAATATTACAAGTTATGGAACAGAAGATGTATGAAAATTAAGTTTCGCTTTGTCCACGAGTGAAAATTATCTTAAAATGCTTCCTGAAAATTAGAATGTCCCTACTATTTGTATTGAACCAAAAGTTTTTAAAAGTGAAGTATTCAGTTTTGGTACAGATTCAACTATTAAACCAGTAAAAGCCAACTTTACAAAAAGGGGCATAACACCTTCACTAAGTTATAACCTGTATTGTTATTTGATTTTTGTTACTACAAATATTTTGGTTTTTATTCAGCCAGTCATAACTGTGTAGGAAACAATCAAAAACCTTCGAAATTGGTTTATGTAGTCTAAAATAGGGTAACACGTCAAAATATGTATACAGAACGTGTAATAAAAACACCTGCCAAATAAGAATTTGGAAAAGGACAGAAATTATTAAACCGTTGGAGCTGACTGTTGAAAAAAAGATCATTCCATACCATATACTTACTTAAAATGGTATTGAGTCATAATTTAAGGTAAGCTTTAAATAGTAATTAACATATTTCTTGAACCGGGTGTAGAAGACATTACTTTGTGTGCAAACAGCAATAAATATAAATCAATAAATTACAAATTGTAAATATGGCCATTCATTAAACAAATATTACTTTAAAATATACTATTGGAAGGAAGTATCCTTTTATCTATTTTATATCAGCAAGTTCTTTATAAGTAATCGTTCTGTGTACTTAAAAAATCATAACAATATAGAAAAAACCATTAACAATGATACTACAGGCTGCAGAATGATTTAGTAACAACTCGTTTGACAGCATTTATTCGACTTCAATTTTTATCAATGGTTTTAGTTAATCTCATGCAGCCTCGGGCATTATTTTTAATTTTGTAATAACTATTAAAAATGTTTAAAACTCCTAAATTCCACACTTTAATCTCCTAACTCGAGCCTATGTTCAAAAAAATAAAATTAATTGTGTGAGCATGTTTCTTTAAAGCAATTTCCTTTTTCATGTGATATAAGAACATTTTTTTATATTGAGGTAAGAGCTACTAAGCTTAATTGGGGTTTGGTACAATTTCTTAATTCGATTTAAAATAAGTTCTCAACAATCCCTATCTCAAGTTAAAAATAAATACATTTTTCATACGATTATCTTACTGACTAAAGACTTTTGGATTTTCGTCAGTTATTGTACAGGGTGGGGCAGAAAGGATGGATGTTTTTAGAACAGATAGTATTCTGATCTGGGTAGTGGGAGTGGGGCGACTGAAGTGGCCATGTGTTCGGTAGAACATACCATTTTGTCTAGTCATTGTTTAGTCGTCATCATGGAGTCGTGGAGTGTGCAACACCGTGTGTTTACTTACGACAGTTTTGTTCATAATAATGAGAGTATTGTTGCAGTTCAGCGCGAGTTTCGTCGTCATTTCAATCTTGCGAGAAGTAACAGTGTACCCACTCGTAACACCATTTTACGTTGGGTTCAATCATTTCGTTCAGTAGGAACAGTGATGAATAAACGACCGCCAGGGGCTCATCGCACTGTACGCACTCCAGAAAATGTGGAAAGAGTTCGGCAAGCCATACTCCGTAGTCCTGGTCGATCTGCTAGGAGACATTCTTCTGAACTGAACATCAGTAATCGGTCAGTAAGGCGTATTTTACATAACGATCTAGGATTTCATCCCTACAAAATTGCCATGGTTCAACAATTGAATCCTGGCGATTATGTAAAGCGGCTAAATTTTGCTCGAGAAATGAAGGCCATACTTAACCAAAATGAAAACACCATTTTGTTTACGACAGATGAAGCACATTTTAATTTGAATGGTACCGTTAATCAGCAGAACTGTCGTTATTGGTCAGATGAAAATCCAAAATTAATGCATGAGAGACCATTACACAGTCCCAAGGTGACAGTTTGGTGTGCTGTGAGCAGTACAGTTGTTATTGGTCCATACTTTTTTGAAGACGACAACGGGACCACTGTAACTGTAACCTCGGAACATTATAGACAGATGTTCACTGAATTCTTCCTACTTGAACTAAGAAGAAAACGTATTCCTATTCGGCAAGTATGGTTTCAGCAGGACGGGGCGACAGCTCACGCAGTAAGAAATACAATGGAAGCAATTCGGGCTGTTTTTCGTGGTCGCATCATTTCTCGGTTTGGTGACATTGATTGGCCTCCTCGTTCCCCAGACCTGTCCATATGCGACTACTTCTTGTGGGGTTTCCTCAAGTCACGTGTTTACCAGCATAAACCACGTACACTTCAAGAACAAAGCAAGCAATTCGTGTGGAAGTCGAACAAATTGGCAGGGCAATGTTAGAAAGAGTAGAAGCCAACTTCCGAGAGCGGCTTGTAAAGTGCATCGCTGAAAACGGCCGTCACCTGTCAGATTTTGTTTTCAAACATTAATTTTCTAAAATGGTAAGATCATGTGAATATTATTCTGTAAATAAATGTTTTTGTTTTATGGACAGGTAACGACATATTGCTTTTTTGAAAACCGTTCATCCTTTCTGCCACACCCTGTATAATGTTACACTCTCAAATAACCTGGGACATTCGCTGCTGTTAACTATTGCAGTAAAGAATGGTTTATTTTGATGCAACACTATATGTTACTATGATATTGTGTTACAGTGTATTTTTTCCCTCAGATGTGGGACGGTATTCTCTGGTGGCCCTCTACAAATCTAAGGAACTTGCTGTCCCATATCTGCTCCTACTACATTTTCGGATTCAACCCAGAGGTCAGTTCTAATGTCCTGCATGTTTTCTTGTATATTTATTTAATTTTTAACATTTTATTTAATGCGCTATCTCAGCATTCTCCATATGAAAATATACTTATAGATCGAATATTATAAACGGTTTCGTTTAAATGTTAAGTATTTGTAATTCTTAATCTCTTTCAGTCAGTTTATATTTTCTAGAATCAAACCGTAATGTTCTCTAATAGCATTGTAACTATGTTTGAAAATGAATTGAACTTGAATTTTAACAATAAACAATATTTTTAAATCTATTAATTTTAATTATATTTAGTGATAAATATGTGTAAATTTATTGATTTCCACTGAATTTTCTAAGCCCTCAGCTACAAAATTAATTTGTTCGCGAAATCGTCCTAAGTAAAAGTGTACTATATTCAAGTACTCATACTTTAAATTTAATTCTGGTTAAATTAAATACAATTTCTGTAATTGCTAGATAAGGGGGCCATTGTTTTGGTCATATGAAGGATTGCAAAATAAATTCTAAAACAATAACCTTTGTGGTTACAAGATAATCGGTACAGGAGACAAACGGCTGCTTGCGTCAGACTGAGGTTATATCCTGGACAACAACAGACTCACTAAGCTCCTGGAGAAATTTATGGATGTTCTCCTGACGCCAGGATAAATTACTGCTCCACGCCAGTTTTATATCCCAGAGATTATCGGGTGCTCAATACTTTAATAGCTAATTGTTTAATTACGTAACGAGCATATATATTAAATTTCTGGGTCAACCTTCATGAATGTAGACCTTAAGCATATTTAAAGGTATATAAACTTAAATTAGATTTTATATATTTCAAAATAAATAATAAATTTCGTCGTCTCGGTGAGTCATCCCACTCTATATCCACAATTAACTGCTCTTATATCTTACTAAACCCCTCAGTTATCACCTATACCACCTTCTTCTGTGAATGTGTTTGTGTGTGTGTGTGTGTGTGTGTGTGTGTGTGTGTGTGTTAGCGCGCGTAGCGTTTTGTTGTTAATAGGAAGGTTAATTTTTTGTAATATTTTAAAATAATATAAAGCAATAAATCTTTTAGCACAACAATGTTTTATATTTTATATTAAATGTACACATATTTTTGTAATAGATTTACATTTCATATATTAGAATGATCACCGACTTTCAAATATTAAAGTGATAAACATTTACACACTTTACTATTATCGTTTATATTTTTCATATAGCTAAAATTTTGTCAGTATAGGTTTTACTACAATCTTGAATTTCCGAAATAATTACTTCATTCTTATTGTCATTATATTCTAAATATAAAAATTTAGGTTCATAATAACTGAAATAAGAAATAAATATTTTAAATTAAAATCTTTCTAATCTGTTTTATGTAATTTTTTTAATTAATGTAAGGTAAGGCATAATTTAAATGAGAAAATTTTATAATTATAATTAAATGAAAGACTCATTTTCTTCCAGAATTAAATTAAACAATGGTTTTGTTAACTAAAAATATGTTTATGTAGGCCTTTTTAAACACGTCAGGGCAAAAGTAGTATTGAACTGGAATATTAAATTATGCAGTAAGTTAACCAAATTTACATTGGATTCATTACTAAATAGATTAGAAGTTCGTAGGTTAACGATTTTTACGGTGTATTTTAGTCTTTTTCCAACGATTGCTTGGCGTTGGAAGTTTTTTATTGTTAAAGTCAACATACCTACTAATAGCAGAGTATGAATTGATATTGTGTAAATTTTTACTGTAAAAGCAGTAAAAACTTGTTTAATATTTTATTTTGAAATAATTTACCTTTTAAAGTTCGTCTTTCTATGTTAAAGGGATCCAATCAGTCTTAGAGGCTCAAATCCTTTTTCTTAAAAATATGTACTCTAATAGTAAAGGATATATCATTAAGAAGGATTTCAAAGTATTATTATTTCTGCTTCTGAATTTAAAATTAAATACCGTTTTAATCTGTGGGTACATCCATGATCAATCGAAGTTATTTCAAAAGAACACTCTGTTTTAATCTCCATAAATATAAATACTATTCTTTCTTAAGAAGCGTCCACAGGGAAGGTCTTTTTCCATTTCTTGATTCTTCAGTAGTTAAGCTAGACTAATTAGTAGTAAACCGTAGTAGTAAAGTAGTGTCATAACAACTGTGTTCAGTAAAATGGAGTTTGAATAAATATAATAAAAAGGTCTCTCCCATCATACACAGATACATAAAGTAGCTCGCAAACTTTTATCACAAGTTTCGGTATAACGCAAAATGTTAAGTCGGTCGAAAAGTTTAACAGCCTAGAAGTTCGGAGTTAATTTTGCGTAAAACAGAAGGACTCTTATTAAAACTCCAGTATACTGGTAGACACTAATAGATTATAGGGATAACTTTTGAATATTTTTCTTTATTTGTTTTAAACTTTATACGATTAAAGAAAAAAGTAAGTTCAAATTAAATAGGTACTTATTGTACGCAATGCTTTACTAGCGCATTATAACAACAGTTTTAAATATCTGTAATAAATTTACGTTTCGTATTTCAGTGACAAAATAGTATTGTTTCAGAAAAAAATAAACCTATCTTACGATATTAATTACTTTTTTGAAGCAAATAAGAATACATTACTACTTTGTTGTTTAAGTTGTAGTAAGTACACCGCAATTCAAAATATAAAACGTCATTAGTTAAATATTGTTAATTATTTACACATGGTTACAGAAATACAGTTTTGTAAAAATAGATGCAGATTTGCTAAGTTCACTATACTGGTTAACTATATCAATAATTTATGTTGCTAAATAAGTAATATATTCTGTTACTTTCCGTTCCTACTTTTAAAACGTATTTTAATTGTGCTTACGTTTTTAGTCGATTTGTTAAATTTTCCTTCCGAATTGCTTCGATAATGTAAAATAATATTCGTAAGTAAGTTATCCTGCAGCTCCAGAAAACCGCTTGGAGTAAATTTTCATGTATTGAAATTGTCAGCAAATGGCATGTACTGAAAGAAAATGAAAAACTTATTGGAATGGGATGGAAAGAGGTATAGGAAAGACATATACCTATTATACTGACGTCTTTATTCCCATCCCAAAGTCCCTAACGTGAGATGGGTGCACGTATCCCACAGTCCTCGCATTTGTGGTCGTAATCGAAAAACTGTTGACATCGCAGTTCGTTCCCCCTATAAAGTTCACATTCAGAACCTTTATAAATCTCAGCAGTCTGAATTGGAAAAGTATTATTTTAACTGGTCGTGCACAACGGCTTTTTAACCATGATAATACTTGCAACCGATCTGGGAGCTTGCCACCACGGTAGGAAATAACCCAAAGCAGAAATACTTGACCTTTGCAGGACATATCGAGTTTACAGTGTTTCTTAAGAGGGTCAAACAACGATCCTGTCGCGTCAGACAAGTATGTTTGTTATTTCTTTATACTACTGTAATGTCAACAAATAACTCTAATGTCTAATGTGTTTTGTGTTTTATTATCACTAAATAATAAAGTTCAAAGTTTAGTTCAACATGATTGAACTGCTTATTCTTGAGTCCTTTCATTTTAAACTCGGGTGCTCATAATGCTCTTACTGAAAGTAATTTCGTAAAGTACTGACATAATTTGTAAAACTAGGATTCTAAGATAGTAAGATTATTATCATCAATGAATATTATCTACAACCTTCGACATCAAAACAGCTCGAAATAATTCACAGAAATCTATTATATGCTATTAAGCCTTCAAAGTGGTCCCAACGTCTGAATAGAAAACTTAAAGATGGTTTTGTATAAATAAACACTAAAAACCGAAAAAGACATTACGTTATTAACCTATGAAGAACTTCTAGTTTTCTGTTATTAACACTAAAAGAAACTTTTAATAATTATAGAAGTATGTTTTGATGTAAATAAATATATGAGTTGACGTTCCAAATATACTGGAATTTAAACTATAACAAGTAAATATGCAAAGGTCGTCATACAAAACTCTGTTGAAAGTTTTTGATGTTAAAAAATATACAATATATTTCTTCCTTTAATATTCTTGAGCAATTGCTTTGTTTAATTTTAAGACTTTATTGATGTAAAAGCTTGTAGTAAGTCCATTCATTTATGGCGTTAAGAATTAATTTTTGATATTTTTAATACTTTGGATACAGTCAAAATGATAATAATAGTTTGGCAATAATTAGTCAAGAATAAAAATTTGTTTGGTTTGTTTATATTCATGAATGTACTTCAAAACATTTTTCAAAAATGTTGGTTAAATATTTTTCAAAGGCAAGTAAAGATAGTCAAAATGTTTCAATATTAGGAAAAGCCAACCATTCATTAACAAACCTTGACTTCTCAAGTCATCCAAAAACAAATTCACTTAGCTATAAATATCTAATTCACACAGCCCCCTTACGCTATAAAAGTACGCCATTCTCCAGGACCGCTATTTTTGTGTTCAATCGGAGTATATTTGCACTAAGTGAGTTGTATTGTATCTGTCCTGTCATAGTTTTATATCAAAATAGGTATGCAATGTCACAAAGATATATCACCCCAAATCGGAGAATCGACTGCTAGACCGGAATTCACAATTTACGTACGCTTTCAAGATCAATGTGAACTAAGTATATTTTATACAAGCATTTTATGGAGAATCATTTTTACTGTAGTCTTAATTTCATAAATCATTTGGATTTTATCTTGGAATGTAATTAGTGAGTGACTGAAAATTGGTGCTTCATTTGCGCTCGTAAATTATGGTCAATAGGTTTGAAACTACTACAGGAAGCTAGGTACGTCGGTTAAATGATCATAGATATTTGGAATTAATTAGTAAATGATAATCGACTATGTCTAATCTGGGTAATTTCCTATATGGGCAGTTCCTAGTAGATTATATTATTTAGATCATTATTGAAAACACTAAGCTTTCATATGTTTCCATTGCATATTTGTGAGAAACAACTTCAATACCAGCTGCTCACAATCTTTGTTATCAAAATAAACAAAACAATCCATTGGAATTCAGATAAAGCTCTTTAAGTGTGCTTTCCTATTCAAAGAACCACAAATTCAATAGACAAAGTAAATAGTATTATTAATCTTCTGGATTATTCTTCCCTTTCTATATTTATAATTAAAACAAGAACAAAGGATGAAATACCAACACCTATTGTTTCTGTTCTAAGTAATATTGAAGGTGATTAAAAGACGTTTCACACAGCTTTTCAATACAATGGAAATTAAAAACAAAATTATATCCTCTTACAAACATTTAATATTGCTTTTATCATGCTTTCTTAAAATTCTATATTTCAGTAATTTTATTTCTGTTCGAGGAATATTCTGTCTAGCATTCGATAATAAAATATTTGCCAATTAATGTTTTCTTTCTTTCATAACTGACTGAATATTAATTCCAAGTCAAAATAACAGATACAACACCACATTAAAGAGATCCTTAGTGTAATCAATCCAATTTAAATTGCGCACAATAACAACAGCAGTATTCATAATTGTAACACTCAAAACAGCCACAGTCAAATTAGCATATTTACAAATAATCAATGTGCAGTCTAAATAAACATATTCACATCAGTCACGGAATTTAGTCAAAATAACCGTAGTTAAAACAGCAACACTCGGAACAGCAATATTTAAAAATCTATAGCCATTGAAATCAGTTATAGTCTAAATGTCAACAGATATAACAATCATGTCCTAAAGAGTCACGATAAAAACAGCAAGATCCAGAACAGCAATAGTCAAGACTCTGCATCAAAATGCACTCATTCAAACAATCTCGGACAAAATATTCATATTAACAGACACACTCAGATCAGTTACAGGCAAAATATCTAGAGACACAATAGTCATAGTTAAACAGCTAAAGTAAAAAAGGCTACTATCAAAATAGACTACGATCACATAAAACCTGCCATATCATATTTCCCATCACTTTTATCCTGAGTGAATTAAATATTTTATTTTAACTAATGCGTCTTTTATTTATTTCACGTCTAAGGTTATCATGGTGTTCGAAGATTACCTCTCTTAGCTTTATGCCAAGTAGTCATTTTAGATCTTAAATTCTCTATTTTGTAATTTTCCAAATTTGAAAAATTCATTTCAAATTACCCCTAAGCAAATTGCTCATATTAAGTACAAATTGTTATGATAATCTCGGTTAATAATGATAGTTCGCTGTAATTAAGAGATGGTACAAAGGGAAAGACGGTTTTATAGTACCTTTTATAGGATACGTCTTGACAGGTTATGAAAAGTTAGCGACGTAAAGTGGGAGTGCTTCGCAGGAAATTGGAAAGTTTATAATTTACCAACGCGCTCGTCTTGTCTTTCAACATATTAAAGAAGACTTTTAATGTGCATCTTTCAGTTACGTTTATAAATATATTCCAATTACTCAAGAAAGGTTTAATAACGTCCAAGTACTTTGAGAGAGCTGTTACTTTTGAAATACATTCTGAAAAGCTGTAATAATTCCGTATAAATTCAACCCAACTATAAATATTATTATTTATTCAATGTTCCATTTTATAATTCAATCCAGGATTGTAAGGTAAATTAAAAAGTATTTGCTTATTGGCTGCGCCTTAGCGAAGTCTTCAATGAGATTATTTTAAATAATTTCATTTGTGTATGGCATGATATATCGCAAACTAACTGACCTATTAGACTTGAAATTGTGCATGAAGGTTAGTTTCTATAAGAGTAATACTGAGTTCGATAATGGTGCATGTCACTAGATTTGGTTTAGCTGATCGTTAGTGAATATTACTACATTAATCTTATGGCTCACCATGGTGGCAACAAGGTAAAGGCAGAATAAATAAATTTGTAAGCAAATTCAATAAGAGCGCTTAGCAACACATTGTTTTTATTTATAAGGCAGCTATAAAATTCTTCAGGAACACTTTAGAGTTCACAGATTACATTTTTATAGCAAAACCTTTTGGTTAAAGTTAATTGTTAGCGGTGATGAGTTAATTTGAAAAGATGAGTTAGTATGTCGGACATTTAACATTGCAACATAAACACGACGTTTCGATGCCCGGTAACCCGTATCTCCTATCTTCTTAAGGTTTTAATCTTATAACATTAGCTTTTGTCTGTGGTGCGTTAAGCGTGTGTTTTATAGCCGTATATATTTAGGTGGTCGTGTGTTTTTACTGACTGCTTAATGGGGGTTTTTATTATTATATAGAAATATATATAATTATAATAAAGTAGCTTGTGGAATAAAAATAGTTATCTGTATCATAATTAAATATCATATCATAAACACCAACTTAAGGATTTTCTCTACTTAGTCAAATCAAAACTTTTCAACCTTTCCAATACCTGATCTACAGCTTTTAATTTTAAACAGTCATGTTATGGTCTTAAAAATGTTTCCCAACTGCGGAGAAAATGTATTAACATGAACCTTTATTATGCATTTTATGAGAGACTCTTAAGTGTGAAAAATAATAACTGATCAGGTAGCACAACTTACTTTAACGAGCGTAATGATAGGATTGCCTAAGTTATTAATCTTATATCAACTTCAGCTGATAGCAGTCTCTGAAGGAAACAATAGTCTACTAATACCTTATAAATGTCGCCTAAACTCCTGTTGTATACTGATTTGGAATATCTACTTTCGAACCTCAGCTCGATTTTATTGCTCCAAGTAGAGAACAGTTGAGCTCAGTTCAATTACAAGTTGTTCATTGTGTGATTGGCTCCAATCGACAACTCTTTGAGCGATGGATCAAAGTGAATAGAGCATTTCAATGTAACAGAGACATTCAATGTTCTAATTGCATTCAGCTATTAGGTTCACAAATCTATATGATGTCATATAAATGTTTTAAAAATTGTTTTTTTTTTTTTTTTAGTTCAAACTTGTACCTCTGACTGCTTAATCAGTATTTTTTTTAAATAACGTTTATTTACTAAACTCAAAACATTGGGCACTTGAAATTTTGAGGATTGACATCCATCCTCTTCGTCAGATGGTGACAAAATTAGTTCATATAAAAAAAAGAAGAGAAAGAAAAGGGATCAAACATACCCAAAACCCGCTTGGAGACCAGACAGTATAAATGAACCCAGGCCTTGTCACTGCCTGGGAATGCAAGGCTATTTTTTAGATGACACGTCTTTATCCTAAGAAGTACCGACATTGATTTTCTTGTAAGTTCCCTCTTTAACCTTCGCTTGTATAACTTAATAGTGCTCTTTACTTTTTTGCTCATGACTTGCACAAAACTTGCACTAGAGGTAGCCGTTGACAGAATAAATAAATATTGCTGGTTTTAAATTGGATATTGCATAATTATTTGTAAGTTATAGCTAGCTGTTGTAGTTAAATACCCATTTGTACTGAAATGTATACTTACAAGTTAGCTTTTTTTAAGTTTAGTCTAATTGTATTTTAATCAATAATTAATTTACGATCATTGCATAAATCATAAATGAACTCACTTAGCGGCCATGGATAGAAAATGTTAAATAGTTTTCTCCCAAACAATGATGGCCCAACGCACACACACATATTTAGTCTAAAAATATCAGAAGCTCACAGAATATATTTCGGACATTTTCCAACGTTATTTGTTACAAAACGTCAAAACACTAATTTTTTATATTTGCTATCTGATCTCTTCCTCCATGAAAACTGTTATAAACTTATATTCCTGCAATGAAAATTGAATTGAACGTCTCATTGCCTCATGAGATGCACAATTGACAACGAGACTGTCACTTCACCTATTTATAGGTGTCTCTGATGTTGAAACGATGTAAAAGGTTGGTTATGAACTTCATCTCCGTCGACTTTCTTTGGATCTCTTCACACGAACATCGCTCCAAATTCCAGGAGTCATGTTTGAGATAGCGTCAGGTACCAGAAGCTGCAATAAAAAGAAAGGTGAACTGGAGCTAAACTCGACATTAAAATTAAATCAATCCTTCCTACCATAGCAACGTTATGTATAGAAAACTCGGCTACTACACCGTGCTTAGAGATCGTGTCAGAAAAATCGTAGTGTACTCAACTGTGCACCTGATGAGACAATGAGACTGCTACTTCTCATATGTATAGGTGTCTCTAATGTCGAAACGTTTTACAGGTTCGTTTTGAGTAAACATCTGTGACATTATGTTATAAAGTAATGTCTGTTACCACACTTAGTTTTGGTAACTGTACAAAAGCATACACAGTTTGGATTGTAAAGTTAAAGTCAGAATCATAGAAGTATGAAACATTATATTATTGGTTTCCAATATTTATTAGTTCTGAAAGAGGATTGAGGACACGGCAAGACCGATCAGTGGCTTAGATGAATTGGATGTATTATAATAAGCCAGACTTGATCAAATCTTCTCAACGGAGGTTCTCCGGAGCTCAGGACCTGATTACCATATTTCATGTTCTATAAAGGCCAATATTGTGTTCTTATGTACGGTACAGTATTTGTAAAGAATTTTGACACGGGAATTTTTCACTCAATTACTGATCATAATTTATTAAATGAAATCCATAGCTTAAATACAATAAACTTTACTCTTTTACAAAATACAAATCTTTTGAAAGCCTCAATACATAAGTATATTATAAAAATTAAACAAAAGTTTATTACCTCCCACTTTTGTATATCTTTCTGCCAATTTTTATATCTTAAAGGCTACTTGTCCTAACTAATCGTTTCTTATTCTTGTGTTTCATTAGAAAAATTCAACGTATGACTAATTTGTGCATATTGATGATTAAACTGTGCATGTCTGCTACCTTATTTGAAACAGATATAACCTGTGTATTACGTAAAAGTTTGAATCAATTTTCATAGGTGATAAATGAGTAATCTTTTTGTTTCATTAGGTAAAGTTCGGACCATTAGGTCCCTTACATCTAACGTGAAATCCACAAATATATTGTACCAAAATGGTGAACTCATAGTTTTCCAGCAATTTCCTCATGCCATAAATAAGAATGGCATATTTCAGAAAATATAAAAACTTAAAACTTCTCTGAGTGTTGTCTTGGAATTTTAGGTTCGAGTCACTTTCTGCAAGTCATAAAAAGTGTTATCAATTATTCATAACCACACTGATCCCAAAAGATTGCTTTAAGAATTCGAACTAGAGAATTAATTGATATACATGTCAGTCTTTATTATAAATACGTCATATTATGTATGATTTTATCATACAACTAATTATTCTTTACATATCTAACCAACAGGTAACCTTGTAATATCTAACTTTTCATATCTAATAATGTATAAAAAATGCATGTGCGTACATATGTCAAAATTAACATTGAAAACTTCATTTAGCATATGTCCATTTTTAAGGTAAAATATTTCATATCTATTCAAATAGAAAATCATTGATTTGTAGGTATTTCAAAGCTGAAACTCAAAACTTTACTTAGCCTAATGCATAAAAAAGTTATTTAGCGGTGTTGATGTTCGAAATATTTTGCATATGAAGGGCTAACGGAAAGAAACAGGCTAAGTCCATTTTTCTCAATTTTTGATTTTTTTGGCTTATATGTTGGTACTCCTGTTGCGGCATATGTAGCATGTGCTAGTTTGGGAAATATCAAGCTCAGTCCCGAGAAAAACAACAATTAAAAAAAAACACCAAAGGGAAAGAATAAGCTCAGTCCATCCAGTATTGGAAAGAACAGGCTCAGTCCATAGTGCTTGTGTCTGCCACTACGCGCACCACCTGACTTCTTTACACTTGAATACTGAATTAATGTGAAATAATGGTGTTATAGAGTGGTGGTTTTCAATGCTTAGTGAGTTTAGTATCTAATTATCATTAATATTACGTGCTATTTTTTAATAACTATGGAAGGTGACATTCCCTCTGATGGTTCTCCAATGAAGCTTGAAACTTCGAAGAAAAGGAAAAGGTATGGTAGGATGTCAGAGGTAAGAAAGAAACTTAACCTATCTTCACATACTATGGGTGAAGATTGCCAATGTACCTTGAAGTGCTTTGAGAAAGTCCCAGAGGCGACTAGAAATAGTATTTTAAAGGAATTTAATTTACTAAACTCTGTTGACATGCAAAATAGTTACTTTGTGTGGCCTAATTTCAGTCTTGCCCATTCAACGTAGACGGCCTAGAAATGCAGAAAATGCCCGACAAAAACAATGCCTCCTACAAATATAGAGTAAGGATGAATATTAATGGAACTGTTGAGGATACTGTAATTTGTTCGCAAAGCTTTCATTGCTTTTCATGGCATAACTAAAGGCAAAGTTGAGTATTTAGTGTCTATTTTGAGGTCAAGTGGTCAATCCCCTTTAGATAAACGGGGTAAACACGATAATAGGCCTTGGAGGCTTTCAGACGTAACTAGAAATTCCATCAAGGCCCACATTGCATCTTTTCCCAGACGAGGCCAAGTCACTATGGATTAAAAGACTCAAAGAAAACTTATCTTTCTGAAGAGCTGAATATAACAAAGATGTATAATTTATTTAAAAGAAGCATACCCATCAGTTAAAGTTTCTTACCAGTGTTACAGAGAAATCTTTTCAAGTGAATTCAACATATCTTTCGGATATCCTCGCACAGACACGTGCAGTACTTGTGATGAATTTTCAGCCAAAGTTAAGGTATTAGAAAATGAAAAAAAAACACATAACTGACAAAAAATTTGTTTGACAAAAATTAATAAAGAAATCGAACGTTTACATGTTGAAAAACCAAGTCCATAAAAGAAAAGCAAGCGCATTCTATAACAAGAAAAAAGATGCTAAAGAGTTTAGTAAGACTCATGCAGATTATGAAGCTATTGCTTTTGATTTTGGCAAAAACCTGTCTTTGCCCAACATCCCTACTAACGATGTGTACTATAAAGGCAATTGTCTGTTTACAACTTCAACGTTCATATATTAGCAAGTAGAAAAAAGCGTCTTTTTCATCTACCCAGAATGTTCAGGAAAAAAAGGAAGCGATGACGTATGTTCAATGCTTCACAAATTTGTTTACGATGAATTGGACGAAAGAGTAAGGAAAACTGGAAGTGTTCTGTGATGGATGTTCAGGACAGAACAAAAATTATACATTGGTACGTTTTTTCCACAATTTAGTTCATACTGAGCGACGCTTTGACTTAATAACAGCAAGTTTTCCAGTGAGAGGACATAATTACCTTGAGACTGACAAAAACTTAGGGTTAATCAACCAAAAAACTCGTACTGAGCTTCCACATGACTGGATCGAGGTATTTGAAACAGCTCGGACAAATCCGTCACCCTTTATCGTGCACGAAGCCACGATTGATACATTTCGTCAATGGACTGCACACTTAGCACCGTTTTACAAGAAAAAGTGTCCCTTTGCTATCCGCCCTGTCAAGAAATTGTATTTGAAATAAATCTCAAGAAGGAAGTTAAGTTCAGAACAAGTTTTTAATGGTGCTTTTGAACTTGCATCCATTACCACAATGGATCTGCCACCACATGGAAAAAATGAGGGAGAATTCAACCTACCAAACTTTTCATATGAAGGTAAGCAATATATTTCCACTAGACACAATTTTAACTATTATATAAGGTTGTATAACTTAGTTTATTATACTTTCAATACATTTGAATGTCAATTAAAGTAATACTCATTTAGCACCTGGTGGTGTAGCTACCTAATCTACACTGACGTAACCTCCTTATTCAGTTATAACTTATAGTTTTAGGTTAATGACATAAAATACATGTTTTTTGTTGTTTCCTAGGTCTTCTACCGATTCCATTGGCCAAGTACCAAGATTTGCAAGCCTTGAAAAAATTCTGTGGCCCACAAGCTCAAGAATACTATGGAAGTTTGCCTCATGAATAATCTGGACATCAAACTAAGATTGCCTAAGTAGAGTTTACCTTGTATCTTTATTTCATTTGAATAAAAACATAAATTTCTATTTATATGTGGCTTTTATTTTACCAGGTTTTTGGTAAAAAAAACTGGGTAAGCCAATGGACTGAACTTGTTTTTTGCCGTTCTGTTTTGTACTTATGACTTTTAAGTACGAGTTTTGGGAATAAACAATACTACCAATAATGACGCTTTTGTTAATTTAAAGCAATGTAAAACAACATTTACTAGGCATAATTATTATATTCTTGTAGTTATTACCCATTGGTAAGGTTTTATTTAACATTTAAACATTAAAAAACGCTCTCCTGTAAAATTACTCAAAATGGACTTAGCCTGTTCTTTCCGTTAGCCCTTCATATGTTTTATTAGCTGTTATACGCTAAGTATAACATTCGTGCAAGACATGTTTTGCACAAGCTTTCTCACACCTTCTATGATGTGATCCTATAAAAATTAATTCTTTACTTCAAGGTTTTTCGATTAAGTATTACCTTTAAATTTTTGTTATAATGAAGTATGTTTACAAGATACACTTTAGTGCCTATTTATTCTAAAGAACAACTTCTCAGTCAACGTTTATACTTGTATTTAGTACAATACTATCAATTTTAATAGAAAAGCAAAATGTAGTCAGCAGTAGAAGTTATGAAAAGTATTAAACGCACACCACAACTCAGGTCAGCTTGGGAGATTTCGCGTTTGTCCCACATTGAACATAATCCTGACCCGGAGTGCTACTTAACATTCTATCATTTTTAATTTCGATATAGAGATAGTAGAGGTGGAGCTTCAAACCAAATATTAACCATGCAAAGTAACACATTCGAAACTTATCGAACATACAGACTGACACACGTGAAGAAAAAAAATTAGATGCAGATCAATAGAAAACATACCAACCATAATTGGAGTTTTACTTTAATTATCATTGATAGTTAGGTCATATGACCCCATTATGAACCACTTTTAACGCTGACCCATCTCAAATTGTCCACAGAAAGCTGCAGTGTCCAATTAAGAAGCTGTTCGTGTCCTTCATCATGAGAGCATTCACTTCCGTGCTGAAGGACGCGCTGCTCGTGCGTTGGGTCGGCGTCCTCTCAGATCTAGCCTTCTTATAAGAAAAAGTTTTCTTCTTGCATTACAACAAGGTAATATTTATTCAGGTATTTTAATCCAGAACATTTTTTGGAAAGTTCCAATAGTATAGTATAGAGTAAATTAAATATTCATCAAAGGTCTGTTGACTATTAAAGACTTTTGTATGTCCTAAAATGTGGCACTGCAAATAAAAGAAGTCTGTGGTTTAACGTGAAACTCTTACCTACTAGTAATATTAATTGGCAATGTTATTTTCCTAACCCTCACTTTCAGTAAATACACATACAGTAAATACAGTTCACTTGGGGTAAATACGTCAATTCCCTGGCTAACGAGACTCTACTAACGTATGAATGATATATACAGACATATATTGATTCATATATGGACTAAAATATTATGATTATTCGATGATTTACAGTCCAAATAAAGGTGCGCCGTCGTTATTATTTACTCTACACATCCAAGTACATATAGATATATCTGCAACTGTTTCTTTGTTCTTTTTGATTGCCGGGTATAATTTTGTAGAGGGAAGATTTCATATACACTCTCTATGACAATATATATATATAACTTAGCGGGGCCAAAAGCATGTATGATGGTGAATAAATAAATTCTATTCTATTCTATATATATATATATATATATATATTTATATATATATATATATATAGAATAGAATAGAATTTATTTATTCACCAATCATACATGCTTTTGGCCCCGCTAAGTTAGAACTTGTCAGCGGGGTCCAATAATAACAGTTTTGTGATATACTGGTGGAAAAACAAATAAAATTATATTATAACATAAGTGCTAGAAAAGTACAATCTATTGAGTCTACTAGTGGCACAAGTGGGCAAATCCATGACAGTGATCAAAAAGTGGCTACATCTATACCGCTGCCTCCAATCAAATTAATCTAAAGACCAGCGGCATCACCTGCAAATCATAGCAATGTGATATTACAGTTCTAGATTTAATTATTATAGCTTACCTTTATTATACTTAAAATGATTTGATTTAAGAATCACGTGAGGGTATACCGTAAGCAGTATTCATGGAAGGGGATGAATTTCCTAACTTACTCCCCCCACCGGTCTCTCCGGTTACAAAAAACTGTATTTATTGCACCAGCTGTTAATCGCAAAACTACAGCGATCATAAAATTTCACTACGGTGGTTACACTTACAGACTGTTCCATTCCGACCCAACCTTGGTTCGTGAAGGTTATGGGAATATGAATATAACCTAAAAGTTAAACCTTGCAGTGCATTAGCACGAGTAACTTAAACTATTCAAAATAAAAAAGTGATTGTTTTCAATCGTAAATAAAGCAGCTAGTAATGCATTTATTTAATCCTACCCTGAAACCTGATTTTACTTTCTTTAAGTGTTTGTGTTACCTTGTGTTTGTGTCTCCTAGTGTTTGTGTCTCCTTGTGTTGGTGTTCATATATTATTTTAAACAACTAACCAGTCTTTAAAGACTATTTAAAACAATTAATAATAAGTGCAAACAACGTGATCCGTTGCTAATCTCATTCTCTCAGATTTATAGTAGAAATGCTCCACAAATTGTAAATTTTGAACAGATTGATATTACCTCAATTTTTGGTAACCTCAATGTTTGAAAAACCTTTCAAGTTAATGTAAGTTGTTAACTGTTATATATTCCTAACACATCTCAATAATTAGTTATTGCAACTATGAAACCGTACCATTCTCTATCCTGAGGGTCAAGCCCAGCAGTAATACTGCCGGTGATTTTATATCCGGCAAGTTCACAATCCAGAGACATTATTTAAGTACATGGGCTACCATTTTTTAAGTCCGAGCATCCAACAAGGTTTATTTATCGTAGGAACTTCAAAAGCACGATGGCATATTGAGTTATGTTATGCTTATCATATCATTTGATGTATTATTTTTTATATATATATATATATATATATATATATTGTATACAGTATAGACCATTTACACATGATACAATCGAAATATAAAATATTATAGGATAGAAAAGGAAATTCTCTCCGATTTCCGATACAATAATGACACGACGGCGGCTCGTATCACACTTATCGTATTACAATAAAACTTATCGTAAAAGGTCTTGTAACTGGTCGTACTTCTCTATGGCCTATCGTTTTATTGATTGTGCTTCCTAGAACCTATTAAAACACTAGTATTTTGATTTAAAAACATGGTAAAATGTACAGTATTTAGAAAAATAAAATTATCCATTTAAACTTTTTTAATTGCATGTATACGTCCCATATTTGTCAATAAGTATTATACATTTATCTCGATCTGAGTAGCATGTATTAGGATTGGAAATGTTTTATTGATATGATCAGACAGTACATATATTTTTAAAACAAATTAATTTGAAATAAAACTGTAAATATTTTAATAGGAAAAAATAATAAAGAATATAATGATAGGACAACAATAAGGTGTTTTATTTTTACATCTTTAATACTAAAATAAAATCTCAACTGATCAAATACATATTTTCTAGCTGAACTATCACACAATTAATTATTAGAACTATAATTACAACGCTTAGCCGATTATACTAAACGGTTGCAAAATAGCATTTATACTCTCTTTTGTTTTTGTATGGGGAAATAAATTGGGTGGAAATCTAATCTTAAACTGTTTATAAGTTTAAAATTTAAATGACAAGTTCTTTAACTTTTAATTTGTATTCATGGATAAATTGATTCGAATTTTTTTCAATGCAAAATTTAATATTTTTCTTGTTAATCTAAACACGGCGTGATCGAGAATCATCACTTTGAATTGCTGAAGCTTATTCCATACTCCTAGGCTCGTTAGTAGAGGGATCAACTCGTTTCAAAAGGATCAGAGGGATCAAAAGGACATCTATCAGCACCCTCGCCTTTGACTGAGGACTCTGACAAACATCTGGACATGTCTCCAATCACTTCTAATATTAATAGACTTTGAAATGTATCCTTCCAGTTCCGTGTCTCATACTTGTACCGTAAATTAGTTAATTAAATTTCATACAATGTAAATTTCGCAACCTAATCAGCCAGTATAATATAATATTATTTTACTTCCAATGTTCCGGAACTAAATTATTGGGCGGAGTAACTACCTAATTGGCACGCGTATGAATTTTTTCTTCTAACCCTTTGTAGCAGCCCAACTACGTAACCGATCAGACCTCGCGCGCTTTGTCCGTAAGTAAAATTTATCTTTTCGTATTATTAAATTAGCCCTTTGATGCCAAACGTATAAAATGAATGTAACGTAAAGTAAAGATGTGAATAGTAAAGTAACTTACCCTTGAAGATCTTTTATTTGCTCGATTGAGATAGATAAAGGTTGTGGCGTCGTCCTTATGGCGACGAGCACGTTGTTATAAATAGTAATTTGTATCATTAAATGGCTAATACCGTCGCGAATTTGTTTTAGGCGAGTTTACGTAGCTGATGTATCTCAAGTGTTGTTTGAATAGATGGCTACCACTTCCTAACTTCTACTCCTCTTCAAGAAATAACCGTTCTTAGACTACAGCTTCAATGTCTCGTGCCAAGACGCCGACACCCGGGTTGTGAGTCTACCTATTGCGAAGGGAAGTGAAATATTATTGTTTTGTAAAGTAATACGTCGTACGCATAATTCAATAGAACATTGGATATCTTAGGCCCACCTAGAAGATATACTTTTTAGTTATTATATTCTAATTGGCAGCAACGTGGCATTACATAACTTTTCCTTTACCATCTAAAAGTGGTGCTTTTAAGTTTTCGTAATTAAACTGAACTTATAAGTAAACTTTGTATTTCTAGTATTTATTACTACGACCTCAGAAGTCACCACCCCCATGTGTTTTCGTCATACGGCACATACTTGTAACATCGTGGTCCTTCAGTAGGGTTTTGATTAGGTATATGAATGCTAAAAGGGCTTATCCTCATACATATATATATATATATATATATATATATATATATATATATATATATATATAATTCTCATTAATATATATATTTATATACCTAAATTGATAATATACCTAAATATACCTAAAAATTGATACCTTTACTTTTGTAAATTTTGTTGCTGTGTTGTTATTTTTTTTTATTATACCTTATATATATATATATATATATATATATATATATATATATATATATTCACTTCGGGTGTATAAAAGCAGAATTGCTCTATTATATCAATATTAGACTTCTTGATATAAAGTTCCTTTAATATTTCGGCTTTTACCGTTTTCGAAAAGGTATAATAAAAAATAACAACACAGCAACAAAAGTAAATCAATAAAAATTAACATAAATAAATAAACAGGAATTTTTGAACATGTGATTAACACCAAAGAGAAATAAATAATATCATGAACAGAGAAAGAATTTAAAAACATTATTTAGAAAAAATAATACATAATAAAAACAATTTATCATTTCATCTTTTATTCAGACCAAAGGGTACTTTTGATTTTAATATTAACTGATGTGCCTGTTCTAAATTTTCTAAGTCAATTTTGTTTCCATCTTCGGGTACTTTGCAAATATTTTTGTTTATTTATTTATGTTAATTTTTATTTATTTACTTTTGTAAATTTTGTTGCTGTGTTGTTATTTTTTATTATACCTTTTTGAAAACGGTAAAAGCCGAAATATTAAAGGAACTTTATATCAAGAAGTCTAATATATATATGTATATATATATATATATATATATATATATATATATATATATATATATATATATATATATATATATACATTCATTAAATTTGTATAAATGGCAATAGCCGAATTTAATTTATTTCAATAAACATTGAATCGCAAAAAGTACTTGCTCCGCCGGGACTCGAATCCGGATCTCTCACTTGCCGGGTGAATGTGCTACCATTACACCACAGAGCCCTCACTTTTTACGATTCAATTATTTTGTATTTGGCCGTTTCTTTCACATATGTGTTTTTAAATAACCAAACTAACATATGATCGGAAGACCAAATACCTGTCAAATGACTTCTATTTACATTCATTAAATTTGTATAAATGGCAATAGCCGAATTTAATTTATTTCAATAAACATTGAATCGCAAAAAGTACTTGCTCCGCCGGGACTCGAACCCGGATCTCTCACTTGCCGGGTGAATGTGCTACCATTACACCACAGAGCCCTCACTTTTTACGATTCAATTATTTTGTATTTGGCCGTTTCTTTCACATATGTGTTTTTAAATAACCAAACTAACATATGGTATACTTTTTAAGATTCAATGTTTATTGAAATACTTTTTTGCGATTCAATGTTTATTGAAATATATTCAATAAAAATTTGAAATATATATTGAAAAATAGTATTTTTAACTATCGATCAGTTGCATCAAATTTCCAACTATTTCATCAGATAGTAAAAATTCCCTTGTAAATGTTATAAAACAATATGCTGATGGACAAAACATTTGAATATGTATGGTAATTTGAATCATGAAAATAATCTATTTTCTTTTAAATGTTAAAATAGGCCGTTACTAAATGAAAGTGGACTCAAAATCCAAACCATATAATCAATGGTTTATAACGTTGATATTGCATAAGTGTGTTACAGCAGTTTTCTGTTTTATATTTTTTGCTCCAATTTTCCTAATTTCCAGACGTTCCTATGATCTGGCTGACTAACATTCAATAATAAACAGACTACAAACACATCGCTCAGTTTGAATTAAAAATTTAAATTTTCAGCTTCAAACTTTTCAACAGCATACCGTGCTTTCCACCTTTAAATCAGTTTTACTTTGAATTTTTATCAAAATATTAATTACCCAGTATGTAAAAATCATTTAATAATATTTATATGATACCAATAAATATTTAGGCTACCTTAAATTTTCCTGAAGTGATAAATTTCAACTTTTTACGATGTATTTTTATAGGTGTTGTTTAAGGGGAAAATATTCTAATTTGATAATCACTTTTAAAATCATTTACAGTAAAAGCTTAAACTCAATATCTTATAAAGGATAATAAGTTCTATTCTTTAGTTAACAGAAGTGCAAAAAGCAAGGTAAAACTGACTGTAGCGGCTTTTAACAGGCCCTTAGGAAATCTCAAACAAGCAAACTCGTGAACGAAAATAAATATTTTCATTAGTTATTGTTGGCTACAATCGTCACTTAGTTTATCTAGAGCCCTACCTTTCTTTAACTTTGTTACTACTCCGTTTGTTATCTTTTTAATCTCCATTATCTATGTTGTTCAGATCGAAACTCATTTTGATTACTTTTAATTGAAGTATCAGAGTGAATTGAAAATACAGTCATTAGACCTTTATCAATATAGGATACATTAAGGATCGATTACCTTAAGTCTTAAGACTTCAAAAGGCTCAAATCAGATAGCTTGTGATTTCATTGTGACAAATTACCTCCAAGATTCTTGCATATTCTCTGTTATATTTTAATAAGTTTGAATGTGTGTAAACATATTTCACTAATCTAATTTAAATGGGCAAAAAGGATGAGGAGCCGTTGTATAATTTTGCTTTCCGACACAATCCAAGCTGCTTAATAAATCGAATACGAAAAATATTCATTATTAACGACCTTTTTTTATTTTAACATAATAACCATTTTTAAGAAATATTTCATGTAATATGCACATCAGAAACACTATTTAAAGTTAGATTAAATATTGTATCAAGATATTTGTTAAAATATTTAATATATTTCTTAAAATATTTTCCGCGTTCTTAGGTTGCAGTGTAAATACAGGGAGGAGAGGCTAGTACTAATAAAACGATAAAACGAAGGTAAATTGGTGGATCACGCGATAAAGCTTTGATACTTACAAACTATGTAATAAATATGCAATGAATAAAATAACCTAATTAATTGCGAGATATTTCATTAATTTTAAATTGTATGCAGACTACGAGCTGATCAATTCTTCTCATTTCATAAATATCTACAACAAGAATTCCTTCAAATATCTCAACTGAAACTTATGCAAATATGTTTCTTTCTCTTATTCTATCCGGCGACAGACTGCTGCTTTTTCCGTTTCGTGACATATTTGATATGAAACATTATAACATTTTAAATCTTGTATGTTACGTTATAGATCCTAGATGTTTATTTAAAAGCTATTGATTGTTGTGTTTAAAACATTTAATATTGAGACTTGGATGATTCTGTTGTTTTACAAATTATTTTGTTTTGAGATGAAAAATCAGAGAGGAAATATCGGGAGCGGTTCATCTTGTAAACATTTAGATGTATTCTTGCATTTAAGTTTTCCTTCAAGAATATAAAAGATTTCTGGTAGATTTATTGTTTCTCAATCTAAGATAATACATATGTATGGATCATCTTTATTAAAAACTATTAAAAATGTATAAAGTTTATTATATTTTCTCAGTAAGTAATAGGTTGTATAACTGCAACAGTGATTTTTGTAGAATGTGTAGTAAATCAAAAGTACGTGATGACCACACCAAGATTATAAGTAAGGATGGGTCAAACAATCCTTCAAACCACGTCCTAGAATTTATGGGATGACGGAAAATTACATGTTATTACGAAGTTCGATTCTTGTTTTCTGCCTCCCAATAGGCAGCAATGTTGGCAAGAAATAGGCCACTCTGACCCTTTCTACTTCTTGTTATTACGTCATATACGAGTAAGTAGGTTTAGATAAGGTTATCATAAATATGTTACTAGTAGCATCGCATTGAAACATAACCTTTACGAGCAGTTAGGAGATCTGAGCTTGAATTTATGTACTCTCTAGAAGGATGTTTTTCCTTTTCTCCAGAAGTGTGAGGTGGCGCCTGGTGCCATCGAAGCCCTCATTGATGGTCAGAGGCATTTCGATCGGTACTTTCCCGATCTTAGATCACGTCCCAGATCGGCCATCTTTTCCGACATCAGATTGGACACTATTGGAGAAGTTAAGTGTGGTAGGAAACGAAGTCGCTCTAAACACAGATGTTTATTATTATTGCGGAAATGGCGATTGGTTGATAGGTATGTTTAACTATTGTTAGTATACGTCCACGGTTAAAACTTGTTTTAGATGCAGTTTAAAAAAAATAATAGTTTTTGTTCTATTATTACAAGAAGTTTATAAATTTCACTTAGACCTAAAATGAACTTTGCGCTGCTTTCGTAGTGACAGGATATTCTTGATGAGTAAGATTTGAGGGTAGATGCCGGGTAATATTTTGGGTATTAATTTCAGTCATGTCTTCTTGGAAGAAGGGGAGGCCAGCTTTACACCACAATGTCATACATAATGTTGCCCAGATTTATGTGACACATCGGTTTTGGCTGTACCCAGTTTTGTTTCAACTGGAAGGTATAAACCGGTCAGAAGTGTACCCTCCTGGGGTGAATTTTGACATTTAGTTTTGCTGAGTTCTGCTTCTCCGTGGTGAAATGGATGGAATCGTTCTTTCACATCGGATGCCGCATAAGTACTGACCTGCCACATCCGATTATTTACCCAAACTTTATATAATTCTTGTCTTGAAATTTGTCATAAATGTCCTCTATTTATCCGATAAAAAATCAACAAAGTATCACTACAAGGTAGGAGTAAACCAGACAATATGTTACGTAACATACTTCACTGAAGTTTCATGTTAAACTCCAAGTCTATATCTGATTTCATTCTCAAGATTGGCTACGGACAGATGGAGAGTCGGGCAGAACACAACATTTTTACAGCCCCCAGTCGGATAAAGAAAACAAACCGTCACCCTACTGGGGGATAGACTTCAATGGCGCTCAGTCAAATCACTTTCATGCAAATTTTAAGTTTATAGATGAAATTGTTCTATTGATTTATTGCATATACTTAGGCTCATAAAGGCTCAGCCATATTCCATAGAAGAACATACCGATCATCAAAATGACCGTTGCTTACATGAAAATTTTAAAATCAAAGCTGAGTTTGTTCTTAGACGAACTGAACTGGATTCATTCCAGCGGATGACTGACATACTTTCAGGTAGACAAATAGACAAAAGAGGAATTTTGAAAAATCCTTACAGATAGCTTTGCAAAATATACAAAATTGCACATTTATAACTAAATCTATTATGTAGACATCATACTCAATTAGAGGCTTCGCTGACAATCAGTAAATCATGCCATGGAGAAAGAAACATGCACTATCATCAAATTCTGTGCTGTTTATATACAAATAAACTCATAATGAGTATCGAAGAACCCAATAGAAGGTAACGAAAACCTTACGATTCAATTCACCAAATACCACATGTTAAATTGTCTTATAATTGTACCGAAGTTAAAAACAAATTTCAATCATTTTCTCTTTACCGTCATAGGTGTGCAAAATTGAAATGTAAAATGATCGATAACGTTCAGCCAAATCCCATGCACCATCATTCAACTCAAAGCTGTTCATATAGAAATGAAGTGTCACGCCATATAACTTGTCTATGGTTCAGTTCGTTCCTGAGATGTCGTGCGGGCAGACATACAGACAGACAGAGAAAGAGAGAGATAGGCAGACAGACATAAATAACATCTTTGCAGCCCCTCCAGTGCTAGGCTTCTCTAACGTTCAATCAATAAGTTGAGTGTAAACCTTTAATAAATGTGTATTTTTTTAATTCAATGATCCAAATCATTAGTGCTTTTGTAAAACTTAATGTATGAGAGTTAGAAAAGTTAAATTGTGTAGCATAATTCTATAATGTAACGATCAGGTTTCACAATTCATACTATATTCCCTTCCCCCACAACTACACTACTACGCCACCATTCTCTAGATTCTCAGCCCTGTAATTGTCAACTTTCAAGGTCTAATTAACGTAATGAATGAGTAACCTGATGCTGAAAGGTAAAGGGCTTTAACCGCACTTCTGCAAAGTACACAAGGTGTAACTTTACAAATGGAGATATTATTAGATAGTAGCCTATATGTGTAATAATCTAATTTAAGTAAAGTTTTCTCACAATTAATTTAGTACTTTAAATACAATATACAGCCTTTATTTTGAACATCTCTTAAAAGTATTCAGTGGAATTTATAATTCATTTAATAATTAATACCTGTATTAACAGTTAAAAATACTGCTAAATGTAAAGAATACAATACTTTTCAAATTTATTTATTTTTCTGATAAGGCCTTTCGAAACCAAAGGTTTTATCATCAGACGACTCCACAAATAAATATTTACATAATTTTTATTACAATTAAAATACCATATGGTGCAAATACAAATATTTCAACATTTAAAATGCTTGGGAAATACTACACATACACATAAATAAAAAAAAACTCTTAAACAATGAAGAAGGCCCTACTGAAAATTCCAGTCTTCTTTCTTCTCAATTTATTCAAAAATAATACTGTAGCCATATCTAATTTTTCATACTGGTTGAAATATTTACAAAATCGTCGTATTTGCATATTTACCCCTATGGTTTTTTAATTGCAATACAAATTATGTAAATATTTATTTGTGGAGTCACCTGATGATGAAACCTTTGGTTTCGAAAAGCCTCGTCCGAAAAATAAATAAACTGGAAAAGTATTGTATTCATTACATTTAGTAGTATTTATAAGTTTTCCAATTGCTCCAAGAGTCTTTAATATTAACAGTTGTACATTAAATATTTCATAAACATCTAGTAAAAAATCAGGAATTTTATAATTACTTTTTAATGTAAGGGTTAAGCTCAAATCTATTGTATCACATTAAAATGATGGACAATTAAGTGCTTGCTTCTCAAATAAGTCAAAAATCGATATTATGTTACAAAATCTCATAAATACTTCGTCAAATTAACGAATTGCCTGTTTTTATTAGGGAGATTATACTTTGTATTCAATATCCAAAAATAAAAAATAGTATGTCAAGAAATAATTGAACATAAATTTTCATATTAATAGAATAACGAATAACAAAATTTAGTTTTTTTTTACTTTGGAGTATGACGATTAGCTCCAAACGAAATGGTTTACATTAAGAAAGTGTAATTTCCCAGAGATCATTCGTAATCCGTTGTTTAAGGAGGTGATTGGGTACTTCACATTATATTGTCCTCTTTAAGAGGACAACAACACAACAACAATGGACAATGGGGAACTCCCTAGAAATAAACAGAATAAGACTACATAGAACTCAAACCACAAAAGTTACTTAAATTCTTAAAAACTCCGAATTCTTGTTTAAGTTATTATTTTAATGGCCTAAATTATACATCTAGGGGAAGTAATCATAACTTTTTTTATTTTTAATGGTAGGAAACAGTTGGTAGCCTGGTAATGGTAGAGTGTATAAGGGGCAATGCCATTTTTATTTTTAAAGTCGCCGAATTTTAAATTGGCACAATGCAAAGAGTATAAAAGTAAAATTTTTGTTTAAGCCGATCAATAAATACGAACTTTTCTCACGCTCAAAAAATGACCAACTGTTCACGATTTCGTAACAAGAAACTATAGTGTTTATAACTGTTTGTTATGATTTTATTTGTTTGTGCCTCTGTTCCTGTTAAACTAATTCATCTGAAGATGGGAAGGTCGGAATATACACGAAAATCAATAATTGTTTCTTTGAACTTGATGAATACCACTTAATTCATTTTTTAGTCTTACATTTTTAATGCAAAACTTTTCTATAATGCCTTATTTTTGAAAATGTGTTGTGTTATTAAGTTCATTGTAATTGTTTCCGATATTTCACTATTGAAACACACAACTAAGTACACACCAAGTTCAATGTTCTAATCAATAAAAAGAGGCTATTTAACTTAATTACGTTTACTTACTAAGTTATTTTTGTCTGCTGAGGTGTTAGACATACGTATAATTGGTTTTGTTTTTTAACAGACGGGAGTGACCAAGTTTTAATGTTGTAAATACTTTTTTTTGTTTTGTTTAAAGCTCGCTCATAGCTTAATGGAAGAAAAGTTATACTAATACTTCAAAGGGAATGTACCTATCAAGTCCTTTCTATGTACAGAATTGAATCAGGCAATACTAAAAACCAAAAAGAAGGCTTCAATCAACCGAAAATGTTTGTGAAATATTCCGTTTGTAAAGAATCCTCATCATCTCCAGTCAGTAAATACAGACCGGAGGTTTTTGATTAAGCACAACGGCAATTCCCGCATTCTCGGACATGTCTGACAGAGATATTGAGATATCTCAAGCCAGATCTCTGAGCCAGATATCACAAGCGGGGTTTCATTATTATAGTAAGGTAATTTTGCCAAGGATTTATTAAAACATTTTCTCACATTAAAAGAGTTTACCTCGCCGGAGAATTTGTGAATGACATTTACTTTCCCTTGTGCATCATTGGATAACTTTTGCTATATTTTGAGTATTAAGTTTTATATTTGACTTTATCGTATTTTTATATCTAAAGTTTGACATATGTATATATAATTGTATTCTAATTACAAATAAATGATTTGAAATTAACTTGCAAATGCTTAAAATCGTCAAGAATTTGTTTATAACATTCCACTATAATCGCATGTTTTCTACAATCAAGTTATATATTTAAAACACGATGTTTGTTTTATTTATTAATATTAATCTAGAGCTTAATGAATTCGTTATAAACTGATAAAAATTAAACATTTCTAAAATACACAATACGGTACTTCCGGAATTTAGATTTAGAGCATTTTAATATAGTTAAGAGTGTCATAACGTTGACTTCATATTAAGTTTTGTTACGATACCCGAAGCAAAATATTAGCATCCTTAAGGGGTTGTAAAACATTATATTCAAGTTTTATTGTTGGAACCAACATTGTCACCAAATGAACTCATTTCCTCGAGACATATAAATTCTCACAAAAACTCTAGTGTAAAATACCGAGTAACATTCCAAGTTGTGTCATAAGGGGAGGGATTTATTCTCTGTTATGTTGGTATTACTTGAACTTATCAGATCTTGATTGGTTTTCTTTATCCGGATAATGTTGGCAATAATAACATAAATACTAGTTTAATTTGGGAGGAAACACCTTAATCAGTATACAACCCATTGCCAGGACAAGAAGGATTCTTTAATTTATCTCACAAGTACACTAAGGTTTTATTGCTTTATGTTGCACCATTTACATCTTGATCTACATAGAAAATCACAGTGGAGCAATATTACTCGTTTGACCTCGGCTTTGACTATCAGTAGTTTTACCTCACTTTATGACTGTGTAAATTTATGAATATATAATACATAACCTTCACTTTTATGGAAAATGTATCCCACTATAATAATTTCAAGCTAAATGCCTGTTTTTGCATGAGGTCATTATAATTAGCTTACAAAAACTTTTCACCTATGATCCCTAACTGTTTAAATATTTCACGTTTTCTTCTGATGTAGCCATTTTGTAGCCAAATGTGCTGCCTTAGCTCACACCAATGGCTGAATGCTTACTATCACACCGTTTAAACTACAAGTTACTTTTACAAAATATACAAAAATTCTGGAAAAGAAATACTATTAATAAATTAACGGAAAGATCCGTAACACGAGAAAACTAGTGATATACTTATAATTTGAAAATATACGTGTTTTGTGAGGTGTAAAATTTTAACTTTAAATCTGCCCGTAATTTTGTTATTGGACATATTTCATTTTTCAAGTCATAATTTATAACCAATAAACGTTATGCTATAACTGTTTAGTTTAATCACTTGCATACGTTTTACACTGTTACACTATTAAAAAATAGTTACATTTTAGTTAACAAGAGGCCGGCCTTAACTTCAACTTGTTTCCTCCACATCCCCAAGGAGATACTTAACCCCTTGGTAAACATTAATTTGTTGTATTGTAAAGACGTCTAAAATCAAATAAATTTGCTCCAGATTTTTCTCATATTTGTATCACTGAAAAGAAAGTAAACTAATATGATTCCTATCAATGATTATACTAAATATCTGGAGTATACAAATTTACTGTAGTGACTGTACGGATATTACATTTTAAGAGCATAAGATACTATATAGTACTAGATTTCAAAAATGTATACATTCACTGAAACCAAACTACACGTTTACAATAAAATAAACTTTCTCATAACATTTAATAGACAACATGTAACACTGACCGTAACTACAAAAGCATTTAAATAACGTTAAATTCCTATATATTTATGAAAAAGGAGAAACATTAAATACAAAAAAGAATTATATATGTATGTAAATTATAATGAAAATCCTCAAAACATTACATATATAAATCTGAAATCAAGACAAACGCTGATAAAAATATTAATAAAAAACTTATCAAAATTACAATTATGTCACTTTAATATATATTTCATATAGTGAGTCATATATATCACATCTCAATTACAGCCACATGTGTTAATTATGTAGCCACATATTACAGCCTTAATTCCACATAATAACAGAATGAAAGATTTATTTCAGTGAGTCACGCATTATGTCTTGTCTAGAAAAATAGTATGATAAGTAGCTTCTCAACTCTCACAAACTACAGCAACTCTTCACATTACCACAAGGGCCTTTCTTGTATTAAGTTATGATCGACGAAAAGTCACAAGAGTCGTTAGATTTGCATGTAGAGACGTCGGTGTCGTAATGTCACCTCGTTCTCCTCCATTTCTCCCTAATGTACTTATCGTCGCGGTGTTTGTATAAAAATGTGGATTTTTAAAATTATATTAATTTAAATATAAATATAATTTAATAATAATAATTATGTTAATTTTTGATTTGAATTGCTCAGTATTACTAATCAGGTACTGAGTATACTGTATACTGGCGCAGATTTACCAAGCCTGATAACTCGTATGTTGACATATACTTACTACGTCCACGTATTTTGTATTGGACCAGACTGTTCAAGAAACTATGGTTAATTTACAAAACACGACAGAAGGAAAATACAAAGAGGTTTTGGAATTTGCTATATTATTTGTTACAAAAAAAGAACAACTTTTCAAGAGCTGGGATCCATCCTTTACTCCAGATTCCAAACAAATTAATACACAACGTTAAAGCAAATATGATGAATATTAGGTCCACGGTGCAACTGCACATAGTTTACTCTCGCCATTGCTTTACTCGCCAGTGAATAGTTTACATATTGACCTCGTCTAACACAGTTGCACGTTATAGTTTAGTTTGGTTAAAACTGACGTTTCTATTGATTTTTATATGTTTTGAATATTACTCATACATGATATTTAAGCAGTAGTTACCCGCGGCTTTGAACCCAATTTCCTTTTGAATAATATGTACGTTATAGACATGTCCTTTTTAAATAGTAAAAAATTCATGAAAATAAGTTGTGGTCTCTGGAGGATATTCCAGGCTCCTATTTAACTTTAGAAAATTTAATTTTAACGTCAAATACCCATGTTTTTGGTCATGAACTCGAAAAGTGAAACAGGTCAAAACGTGTCTTCTACCGGTAAATTTAATATACTTTCGGTGTCTTAATAGTGTTTTAATGTTTGCCCCGGTCAAGAAAATATATAATAAATATAATAACCAAAAGTGTTTTGTTGAAAAACAAGTGGCTAAACCCTTAATTGTAATTTACTTACGATCTATGGTACTTTTAGTGAAGTAGTAACCTTTGAATTGTTGCCGTGATAAAAAAAATATACACATACAAAGATCTGAACATTCAAAGCGTCTACTATCATTGATAGTAGTCTACTTTTGGACTAAGGTTTTGAGGAGCCTTGTGAGCGGGTTGCTTAAAATTCCTATCAAGATATTATATACCAACGTTGGTCTGAACAGTCAACTTTTATATAAACAAGTAACTATTACCGGCCATTGCAATCTACTTCCTGTCTAAGGTATTTCCGGTTCCGGTAGTCAGTTTATCCCATTTATGCATGTTTCGATTTTCACCTCTTTGTTCACTTCGGAATTGCAACCCTATTCCAACCCCAATGGGTGTATGATGTTTATTAAAATACTTTTGATTTTTTTATATTCGTCATGAGACACGTGTTTTTTTTAATTTAACCTTTATAGGACAGCGGGAAGTTGAAAAACTAATTATAATTCTTCAAGGATTGCAACCCCATTTCAACCCTTATGGTTGTTTGATCTTTAGTATAATGCTTTTGATTTTGTATATACGTCATGAGGTACGTGTGTCAAATTCCACTCTTCTAGGATTTTGGGCAGTTGAAAAAATATAGTTCTATTAGGGATTGCACCCTCTATGTCAACCCCTATGGATGTTTGATCTTCATAAATACGCTTTAATTTTCTATCTTAGTTACGAGGCATATGTGTGCCTAATTGCAATGTTCTGATATATCGAGAAGTTGCAGAATTAGTGATGAGTGAGTGGGTGAGCGAGTGAGGGATTCTTTAAATATATTTAGATTATGTAAATATATTTATGTAGAAACATTCCTTTGAAAGCATAGCTAAGGACAAAACATGTTCAAATGTTTTGACATGAAATTTTCCTTAAAAATAATTAAATTTGTGACAATTGTATAATTTTAAATGATTATTATGGAAACAATCCAAGATGTTTTAACTTGCCTCTATTTGCACATTATGAAAATCATAAGATTTTCCTCAGTATCATTTTTTATTTTAGATTCATAAGAACAATATCAAACTTCAAACACTTTTAGGACTTTATTTTTATCTTATTTTATATATTTAGATGTGTGTTACTTTAAAGGTATAATTATTGATAAAAAAACCATACGGTTTTAGTTTCTTCATTATTGGTATTAATTATTTAGAAAAAATATCGAACTTTTTTATATTTAACTTTTGGAATTGTCAAAAAGTATACAGTTTATTGTAAAAAGTAAACAGGGTTTAGATGCGGACTCATCGTAACCTTAAAATAAGACATCTCCTATATTCCTACACTAAAAATAAGACCGTATAAGTGCTTGAGGTTTATTAGTAGTCTTAGGGGTACAACTCAAGGTCATTTCTCTAAAACCGGATCTTAATCCTATAAAGCTATTAATCAAAGCTTCCTTAAAATATATTTCACAATTTCTTTTTAATTCCAATGCGTGTACTTCATTCAAAGTACCTAGTTTTATATTTTCTAGTTTGAACCTAATTCAAACAAATATTTTAGCCTAAAATTTGGAACAGAATAAACTTTATTTTATCCCCTCTATTAATCAACATTTTAGAATTTGTTTTCAACAAAGTTTTGGAGTTGTATGGAAGTATACTGTATGAATAGTTTGGGATAAAACTGTATGGATATTTATTTTTTTAAACCGTTATGTAAAAGTATGAGTTGTTGCATTCATCATAATAAATTACCAAGTCAACTAGCTGAATCGAGAATAATCTTAAACTAATTGTATTGAGATACTATAAATAATAAGACTAACCCTTAGAAAAAGAGGTGTTTCTAATCACAATTGTGTTGAAGGAATTACATTAAAGGCTTTTAATTAACATTTATTGTGCTTTTTTCAGTTACACTGAACACAGCAAAATATATTTCTGACCGGATTTAATTACCTGTCACTGCCACAGATATTGGAGCTATTAAACGAGCCGATCCAGGTTCTGGCCATATCCCTCTGCACTTAGAGCTATAATTCTATTTGTGAATTGACACCTGCCTTTGGCTTCTCTCTGTTACATCATTTTTTATTGTGTGTAACTGACTGTTTGGTTAAGGGTTACCTCAAAACTTAATATTCCGACATATTAAAAGATTAAGAATGAAATAAATGAGTTTATACCGTGTTTTATAATCACAGTAAACCAGGAGTGGTCTATAATAACGTTATTAGTCCATCAAGGCACATTCACATACGGAATACATTAAAGTGGATGTTACATTCCTAACAGTATTTGAAACTAAATACTATTGTCATTTGAAAAGTAATACAATCTTGCAATCCACAGATTATAATTGTTTATGTTATTTGGAGAGTGTTAGCAAAGCCAAT
This sequence comes from Homalodisca vitripennis, assembly GCF_021130785.1. NCBI lineage: Eukaryota > Metazoa > Arthropoda > Insecta > Hemiptera > Cicadellidae > Homalodisca > Homalodisca vitripennis. The sequence continues at coordinate 36,275,990 of NC_060214.1, forward strand.
AGTAGAAGATTGTCAAAAATACCGTTTGCTCTCTATAAATGTAGCCGCATATATATACATTGCTCTCGAGATATCTTGTTTATAGTTAGGCTACATAAAGATTCAGCCACATTTCATAGGAGGCTATGAAATAGCAAAAATGACGTGGCCTAAATAGAAATTATTACGTTCCATGGTAAATGTCAAGTCCATAGTTCAATTAATTCTTGAAATATCCGCCGGAAAACAGACACACAGGTCTGTTTTATATATATATATATATATATATATATATATATATATATATATATATATATATATATATATATATATATATATATATATATATACGTTCACCTAAATCCCATGTAGAGACGTACAGTATCATCTAGTCCTATATTGTCTGCATACAAATAAACTTATTCATCGGAGTGTCGAAGATCCCGACAGAAAATAATGAACATCTTTCGAACCAACTCACCAAATTTAATATGATCAAAATTCATACGATTGTAATGAAGTTTATATATTTATTTGTGTTTTGTATAATATTTTCGTTGCTATAATGGTCACCCATAAGTCCAATGTAAATTTTGTTGTTTTACTCAACCTAATGTAATATTGCCGTTGCCACTGGTGCAGTGTAGTGGGTACGGCGGTTATCGCAAGATAACCAGATCAAGCAACGCCGAGCGTGGCTGCTGCTTGGACAGGTGACCGCTGAGCGATCCTGTCCTTGCAAGCGGCCCGCCTGCCCGGCCATTGGTGGTGGTTCGGAAGTCACCTTTAAGCCGTTGGTCCCCAGGTTAAGTGTTAGAGAGGGCTTCTTAGCCCTAACTTCGCCTGGTAAAATAAGACATTCTTTACTTTTTTACTTTTACTTTAATGTCATGCACTATCTTCGAACTCTGTTTTTCATTAAAAAAAAAGAAGTTTCATGCGAATATTCAAGTCTATAGACTTCCCTCTTGGGATATCTTCCATGCTGTCAGATAGACAGAAAGACAAATAAAATTGCATCACTCCCTCAAAACTCTCAGTTAATAAGAGGAGTGAAAACCTTTTAGGAATGTGAACCTGTAAAATTCAGCGATTCATATTGCTAATGGTCTTGCATGGGAATAAGGACAGTTAAGTTGTGTAATACAAGTGTAAATGTACCTATTTAACTAAGGTCAGAGAGTTCATACTACTCCCCTCCCACAACCACACTACCTCCAACATTCCCCAGTGTCTCTTAGCCCTGTCATTTTCAAATTAGTCAAGGTTGAAACTAACTTAGTGAGAGAGTAGCCTGGTGCTGAAAGAGCCTTTAATCTCACTTGTGCAAAGTACAGAAGGAATAACATTACAAAGGGAAATATTAGATGTTAGACTATTTGTGAAATAAATATGTGAATTTTCTCATAAATAATCTAGTAATGTAAATACCCGTATAATATACGTCCTTTATTTTTAAGATGTTTTTGTGTATCTTTTGAAATGTATAGCAAATTAAATCAAATCTAACTACATACGCCAAATCCATCTGTTGTTTAAGGAATGTGTGTAGTTTTCAAATAGCTATCTATTACAATATGGCATATTAACAACAAATTAACTTTTTCTTGATTATAAATATAACTAGAACTATACTGCTCTTTTACAAATGTTGGTACCCAACTAGTTTTATTACAATATTACAAAATAATAGTACTCAATATAAATCAATTCTCTCACTGTTTTACACATAAATATGTAATTCCACTTATGTGAAGAAGTAAAGAGAGATCTACTATTAGCATTATACGAAACCCAGTTATGACTACCTTATGTACATCTCCTTCTGCTGGAGTGGATTCATTTAATGTTGGAAAACATAAACTTTTCATCCAAAAAAGGACTTATGAAGTCAAATATTTTTAAAAATATCTTTCTCAATTCCCAATTTTGACTATGAAATTTGAGTTAAAACACAGCTTTTCAACTCGATAGTGGAGAACTCTCTTTGAAGAATTATTTTATCAATTTCATGTAAAATATAATTATCATATAATAATGTTTGAAGGTGTTTCGATGGATTGAGTATACCTTAAAATATGAACATAAAATATTGGTGTGTGTGTATATATATATATATATATATATATATATATATATATATATATATATAATAAATTTAATACGTTTTGTAAAAAAACACGTGAATTTTTATGATTGCCTTTTAATATGAGGGACTACCTCAATTACATAATTTAATATTGAAATTATGGAAAAGTCTGTATTTTTATATAAAATATTATGTAAGACGACTATTATGTAAAAAGAAACATATAATTTAGCTACATAAACTCTGTTAACTCTGATTTCACTTCACCTAGATTAAAATATATTATTATATTATGTAATCTAGATGCATCTGATGTGACAACGATGGAAAGGTTCGTTTTTAGTTTCTTCGTCGCTGACTTTCTTCGGATATCTCCAGACGAACATGACTCCAGATTCCAGGAGTCAAATCTGAGACAATGTCAGATACCAGACGCTGCAATGAAAGGAAGGTGAAATGGAGCTAAATTCAACAATAAAGTCAAAACAAAACCCTTTCCTGCCATAGCTACGTTATGTGTAAAAAACTCGGTTGCTACGTCAAGCTTTAGAGATCGTGTCACAAACATCGTAGTGCAATCAACTGTGCACCTTCTGAGACAAGGAGACTTTCACTTCACCTAGATTACACGTTATTGTTGTATCTTGTAGTCTAAGTGTTTCTTACGTCAAAACAATGATAAGGTTCGTTTTGAGTTTCATCGTCTCAGACTTTCTTTGTGTCTCGCCAGGTGAACATAACTCCAGATTCTAGGATTCAAGTCTGAGACAGCGTCAGATACAAGACGCTGCAATAAAAGGAAGGTAAACTGGAGCAAATTTAACATTTAAATCGAATCAAGTTACGTGCATTATATTTACCAATAATATATATAATACACAGCTTAATATATATATATATATATATATATATATATATACAACAATTATTAGACTTCTTAGTAGTATATATATATCCTTTAATATTTCGGCTTTAATAAAAGTTTTTAAGTGTCAACCCTGTAAAGACAAACGATGTAATACTTGCAAAATTATAAAATCGTCCAATTCTTTTACCAGTAGTAAAACAAAGAAAACTTACCCTATTAGAGGAGAAATTAATTGCAAAAGTAAAAATGTAATTTATCAATTAACATGTAAAAATTGTGCAATGAATTATGTTGGATTGACAACAAATCTATTGCACATAAGAATGAATAATCATCGTTGTTCGTCTAAAAAACAGGATGAAAAATTGGTTTCATAACACGCATTAGGCCACCAAAAAAATTTTTAACAGTGTTATTCACTGAAAGGTATTTGCCAAGTACCCGAAGATGGAAACAAAATTTACTTAGAAAATTTAGAACAGGCACATCAGTTAATATTAAAATCAAAAGTACCCTTTGGTCTGAATAAAAGATGAAATGATAAATTGTTTTTATTATGTATTATTTTTTCTAAATTCTTTCTCTGTTCATGATATATCTCTTTGGTGTTAATCACATGTTCAAAAATTCCAGTTTATTTATTTATGTACATTTCTATTTATTTACTTTTGTAAATTTTGTTTGCTGTGTTTTTATTATATTTTATTATACCTTTTTGAAAACGGCATAGCCGAAATATTAAAAGGATATATATATATATATCAAGAAGTCCAATAAATGTTGTAATAGAGCAATTCTGCGTTTATACACCCGAAGTGAATATATATATATATATATATATATATATATATATATATATATATATATATATATATATATATAATGCATAATATATATAATAATGCATTTATATAGTGAATTCTTTAGCTTAAAATGGATTGGAAACATTTACTCTGATTCTTTTTTCATATCTGGCACCGAATTATGAATTTCTTATCTTTAATGGAACGAAAGTGAGGGTAGGTTATCGATGCTAGTTGGACCTCTTAGAGGTATATACCGTGTTCATTACAATCGTGGACTTTAAGTCAGCACTATACAAGGAGTATAAAAATTATATTTTGTGTACACTGATCGTTAAATTGCGAAATTAACTGACGCTGAATCACAAAGCACTGCCATTAAGGTCTCATGACAGGAGTATCTAGTGCTCATAACTGTTATGGTTTTATTTTATTTTATTTTGTGCACCTGAATCTGGAAAACACTGAATTCAAAAAGCATATCAAACAGTTGCTTACTTTAAGTTACAGGATCTATTGATTTATTTTGTAATTTTAAATTTTTTGCGTCAAACAATAATGCCAAAACTTTGTTTTTTTTTGTAGAAAATTGTTACTGTTTCTATTGATATTAATAAATTCACTAATCTATTTTGTAAATCTGAAGTATGATTATTTTGTGTAACAAGCCCGCAAATTAATAGTTATACTTTCACGTTAAAAGAAAATAATTTGTATACCATAACTATGCTACTATGACACCGGAAACATCTTAGACCTCATTTAGTTTTATAATGATGGAAGTATACGCTTTTTGATCGAAGAGTACTTTTCAAACCTACCTATGTACTATATACTTTCTAGGTCGGGACAACATTGCGAACTTACACTGAAAATACTTCACTCCAGAATTAGCTTAAAATGGCTGGAAGTATTTTTTTTACTGAATTCCTAACGATTCTCAAAAGCAACGTGTGGAAATAGCTTAGGCCTGATTAAGATATCAAGGGCCGAAAGTACTAATGTTTTGACTAAAAACCACTTAGCTCTAAAATGTATGCAAAACTTTATTATTCTTCTTGCTAAAATAAAAATTGTTTCACTCCTCGACTTTAGGGTCCCAAAACTTTTCCCTTTTACACTTAAATTTCGATTAGTCTGCTATGAATGAAGAGAACGGAATATCTTCCAGTGATCATTACTTACTTTCAGGAGCGTTTATAATGTCATGTAAAAAGGATATGCCTATGACGTAACTGGATTCATTAGGAAATCGCGTGCAGAGCCTTAGGTAACTGCGAGTTTACTATAAACCATATGTTTGTATTGTAATGCTATATAACACCAACACAATTTAATATTTGATATTTTTAAGAATTTTATTCTTCAGCGTAAATAATTACTTAAATATTGTTTTATCCAGTGGTAAATCCTAAAACTTTTCAATCATTTAGTCGTCTAATATTCTAATTACGTCAAGAGTGTGATAACGTTGCCTTCATATTTCGACTTTACGATATCTTAAAACAAAGGATTTGCATTCTCAGAGGGATAAAAATATCCTATGTTATTTACAGGTTTTATTGTTAGAATCAGCGAAACCACCAAATGAAACTCATTTCCTCTGGACACAGAAATTCTCACAGATACTGTATTTAGTGTGAAATCCCGAGTATTATTCCGGAAAAGGTAATCAGAGGAAGGATTTAATCTCTGTTGTGTTGGTATTGCCTGGACTTATCTGATCTTGCCTGACTCTACCCGGATAATGGATGCATAATAACATAAATTCTAGGAAACTAGGTTATTATTGGGAGATAAAACCTTCATCAGTATTGTGGAAAATCTATCGCGACAACTAGCAAGATTATAGGATTTATGTCAATAGGCAATACATATTGTGTATGATCTCCATCATTTTGGCTTCATAAGCTTACTATAATTCTCCTTGCAGCCAGCGGATTCCCAGGTATTTCCAAATGTACAATATAAATTCATTTTGGCTCCCAAGTTCGGACTATGCAACAGTAGCAGACTTCCAAGAACCGAGAGCCAATGTGCATTGTATAAGCACGCAAGCTGGTTTTTATTAAATCGATAGATAATTTTATCCTTAGAAAGGAATCAATCGTGGCCATGTTTGTTTTTATGGAGATCGAAATTAGAGAGAATCAAAAGGGTAAAAAATATAAAATGATAATTCTTTTCTAGTGCCATATTTTTTCAGAACCTGACACAATACCAATTGTCAGACACGTAAGAATATGTTACATCAGAGACACCTAACAATATAACTACCCTTAACATGGTGACTTTAAGTCTCTTTATCTGGGTTTTTAAGGTAAAATAACTATTATATACGAATCTGACGGTGAATTTTGAAAAACTTCAAATCAGAAAATATAGTTTTATACCTCTCATATCTTCCATTTCAACCTCCCCCAAAACTACCGATGCTGACGATCAATATTTGTACGGGAAAATTTAGTAGTAAATAAAATCGGAATCAAATATCGATTCATATATAGCGCCTAGTACTGTGTAAGTTGTGGCTGTACTTGTCTGTCACATATATAAAATTGCTCATCATTTGTTTATACGCGCAGTAACTCTGTATCAGCTAGATTCCACCTTTTCCTGAGAGGAAGTTATTTGGAGTTTTGTCGATACCAGACGAGAACTAATATTTCATTTATATGATATTTCTCAATGAAACATTAATCTGTATTAAGTTATATATTGCACATGTGTTTTGTAATATTCATTTACTAATTCATTCATATTACTGTAACTAGGTTTAGTATACAGTATAAATCCAGTCATTTCACACAATTTTTAATATAAAATTTAGCATAAATCAACAAAACAGTCTAATATTCACGCCATATTCCCTCAACAGTTAAACATAAAGTAATTTAACAATTATCCCGTTGGCTGACCGCCGAGCAACTGAGATCATCCAAAATAATATGTCGTTTGCTTAACATCCCGAACTGCAAGATTCAGCGACAATACTTTAACTCTTCCTTTCAAGTAATTCTTTTCATGGTACTTATAAAATAATTAAATACGACACAGAAAACTACATTTTCATCAGTTTATTAACTATTTTACAGACTATGAGCACTAATCGTTATTCATTTTTTCAATAAATACAGAATTGTATTTTTAATTTGCATGTGTCAAGTTTATTTAACCTGAAAAATAATTTATAAATATTATACTGTTTTATTTTTGGTATTTTCTAGTCCCAAACTAAAATATTCTTCCGGAAATTCTGTAATTAGAATAGATTCAACAGTTTATGGAAAAAATCTATCTAAACATTTGAATATTTTAAATAACCCTCCACACTACCAAAAATCCCATTTCAAAAAACATCAGACATAATGGGTATTTATTGTTTTTACATATTCATATTACATTTCCAATCGATCACGTACACCACTAATTTTCCAATTCGATACGATTTCTATCAACGAATGGTTTAAAACATTCGGTTTCAAACCGCTAATGAGCCTCTTAACAGTTTTAAATCACAAAGCTCAGTCATTAGGAGAGTTGCCAAAGCGAGGGTCGGCTGGAGCTGGAGATTTATCCAACTTCTGGAAGTGTTTACAAGTCCCACAGGCTGGATTAACAATGTAAAGCCTGTACTTTTAAAGGCCTGTAGTTTTCTTGTTAGTTTTAAAGGTGACTGTACACAACGTTTACTTTGTCAGATAGCCAAATATTATTCTGTCTAACAGGTGTGTATCTCTCTGTTCGCAGGACATCACAAGGTTGAAATGAGCTGTAGACTTGAGGTTTTTTTTGTTTAACCCCAGCGAAGGCTATTAAGCGACACGTCACCGTATTTCTATTACAAATTAAATTAGCGCGAGTTCATATACATTTAAATACCATATTTCATTTGAACTATAGTGAAATTTCTGCCAAAACAGTCCTGATTCACAGCTTTACACATTTACCAAAGCTTTTCTTGCTTGTTTTTAAAAGAGATATTTCGTACTTATATCTTAAGATAAATATAAATAAATTGTGTGGCAATATCCGATACCCCATCTTAGGTCCCTGGTGTACCACAATATTGAATTATTCGTCCAGTAGGAATGTTACGATCTTATATATATCATATATTTTATATTATTTAGATCAAATATTTTATTGTAAACGTGTTCCACGTTCACTAATTTGCTGATGGTACTTGTATTTGTGTGATATATGCAACTTCATTATACAACCCATTCATATTTTTTACGTCCACGTACATTTACGTACATGCCATTAATTTAACAGTAGATTGGTTCAGACTAAATATTATTACAGTTTGTACAGGAATAAAATACAGGATTCACATCAATTTGTATCATTTTATGGAATATATAATTTAAATTATGTCACATTGTATTTTCAACAACAGTAACATTTATGTACATTAATATAACAGTTGTATAGCAATATCTAAAACTTTTTACGATCCTACGGAATTATTGGTATATAGCTAATTTGAAGGTAAAATTGTTATAAAAATAAAACCATTATTTCCTCATTTGGTTGACTGGGACAATTTGACCACATTGTTGCGCTCGTTTTCCGCGCGTGCGGTAACAGAAGATTTAACGAAACTTGTTATTTATTCATGGAATTGGTATAATCTATCCTTATCTAGTACAACATATGAAAGTGTAGGGAATTCATAAATCAATATTTCATTTACTGCACGCAGTGTTAAAATATATTCTACTATATTACATTTATATATAAAAGATGAATATTTATTTGTACATTTTAAAGTCTGTATTGGGAACAATGTATATTACAAATATCGCTCCCGCGCCTGCGGGAAGTGAACATTATCGTGTATTTGCGCCATCATTGTTTTGACGATGATGATACTGATAATACCAGTCTTATCTTGTCACAAGAGCAACTGACAGCGTAAGCCGTTTCCAGACGTTTCGGTTGAGTTATCGACAAAACGTCTTCAGCGACAGTGGCGGAGTTTGGTAATGATTGAAGTGCCGAATTAATTGTGTACACCATAATAAGATAGGGCAGTTTCGATTATTTTGTGGTTTGGAGAACTGGTTCCAGAAATTGGGGATTTGATATTGAAACCCAGCAAGTGAGTTCTTTGGATTTACTACCGAACACTAAAATTATAGCAAAATTAGATTTACGAGGAAAGAAGTCAAATGGGCCCAAATTGACTGATATTGCAACCCAAATTGATATTAATTCTATAAAAATAGTTATTGATAAAAGAGATCCTTGGAATGATCTAATAAGCCGATGCTGCCGGTTCAGCGTTCTGCAAACTTGCCTCGAGTCATATATCTGAAAATTTAAGTTGCAGATTTAGAGATGGATATAGGAACATGTTTATACTCTAAAAACTAATTGGTGACCATCGGTCCAAATTAGAAAAAGCAGTTGTTTTGAAGGATATCTATCATGAGATTATGGTGTAGGACCAGGGGGTGTACTTGCACAATATATGCTCATAACATGATTTTTCTTGAGAAAATGCGTTACCTTTTCATTTCCTGAAAAATAAATAAATCTATTATAAACCACGATAGCTTTGATGGAAAAAAATATATATTTACTGATATTTTAAATCAACCTACATCCACAACTTATCCATGGGGATTAAGGTTTCTAAATATGAAGGCTACTTAAGATTGTTATGTAGAATATTAAACCACAGTTTCCTGTCTTGACTTAATTTATAAGCTATGACACCTCGTAATTTAAAATCCCACCCCTTCATATAGCCTACAACAGCATGGGTATCATATCACCCCATATAGGCAAGAGGGACCGAAGAAGAAGAAAACATTGAAATGGTCCATAGGCCCAAACTATATTAATAAAATTGATATTTTTACAGCAGCTTGATTATTTTACCTATAATACATTGTAATTATATATTTCCTTAAAATCAAAATAATTTTTAACCAAACATATAAGTTCTCCAAATCCCCTTCGTTAGTACTTGCCTCACTACTTCTGCAATATTTTCTGTAGGCGCACATGTCTAAAAGTGAAACGTAACACTTTTGCAACACTCCAAATTATTGAAAGAATTAGTTAGGACTAAACAACAAGTCTAAAACACACTATTCCCAGAACATCTTCAGATTCTGATTCACAAGGTAGCTCGTCTACTAAAACACGTCATCTGTTTCAGCAAATGGATAGTATATGACATATAGTAAACGTGCTTTGATATAGAATAATGCGCTTCACTAAGAGATAACAGATATGCATTGTTTGGAGTTTCTCGAATGATATTCAATAAAACTTTAAATAAGTTCCATTTAGAACAATCCAAGTCTGGAGCGAGCTGATACAGAGTTACTGCTCGTATAAAGGACTGATGAGCAGTTTTATACACGTGACACACAAGTACAACAATAACTCACACTCTGCTGGGCGGTGTGTTAGAGACCGATTTGGTTCTTGCCGTATGTGAAATATTCATAAAAATACATATCCTACTGTTATTACCAAAGTTGTTTTGATTTACTGTAATAGAAAATAGTTCGTAGACTTTTTGTAGAACATAAACTTTGTTTAGACTAGTTTATTGAAATCGTTCGCTATATGTAGAAACATAATTGCATAATACATTTTTTTACTTTTTTTCGACAAATAGTCTGGATTATATTCCAGTGTTTTCAAAAATTTAAAGTTCTATAGTAAAAAATTATGAGAATAAATGTGACTCGTATTGTTAACAATTACAGTCACAACCACTAGTACAAACTTCTAGGTGATTACTTTTTTCCTTGAGATAAATTTAAAAAACCTTTTTAAGTCGTTTAGCATATTTGATGTTTAGTAACTAATTGGCAACTAATATCACAAACTTTTGTATTAAAAAAAACTATCTGTTATGTCACAACAGCAAATGTTCTGAGTGTATGTTTAAGACAGTTTCAAATATTTTTTTTCATTAACCTATATTCTCTAGATAGTAATTATTTGATTATTCAGCTTCTAATATGTTTAAAACTTGATTTCCTGTATATCTTTCAATCCCAGGGAAGAAATTTTGGTAAACTAATATTAACATTGTTCAAAATTCACTACATTAATCAATTGTATTGTTGCGTGTAGTTACGTATGTGTTATGGTATTGTTATATGTTCTTTATGTGTTTATGAAAGAGACTTATTTTTATATTAAATACAAATAAAATACAATGCATGATAGATTTAAATTGGCATTAGATGCATACTCATTTTCCTAAAAACATCCAATTCTTAATTTTAAGATATACATAGTCTCAATGTGCAGTCTCAGTTAGGTAAACTAGCGTTTTAATATCTTGACTACACTGAGGTTATATAATCGTGATTTGATCTCTTGCAGAATTCAAGAAACTATTTTATATTATATGAAATAATTTTGTGAAGATGCTTATTATTCACCAAATTTCGAGGCCATATAAAACATATTATACATATTTAACGATATATGCGAAATGAAGAGTCTCCAGATTAAGTCTTTCTCGAGATATCTTTGTGAGACACAACATATTTTTATTCATAAATTTGGATTTCGTAGCAGTTTTTAAATAATGAAAGTCACACATCGGTTCCATGTTGAAGTAAATAGAATACATTGTGAATTATTTCACATGGTAACAGTTTATGCGATTGCACTCTGTCTACAAATTTATTTATTCGGCGATTTTCTAGTTTTACCCATGTAACAATGTTCGCTAACGTTCAACCAAATCTTGTTGTCTCACATTCATCATAATAAAAATCTATGATATCTATATATAAACAAATCATAATGCAAATTTTCAATAATAATGTTAATTAGTTCTCGAGATATTGTGACGATAGGCGGACAAAAATGAAAATTATCCAGCCCCTCGAGTGATAGGCTTCGTTAACGCTCAGCGAATAAGTGTACGTGTAAATAGGAGGATTATTGTAAGTACGTTCTAAGGGAAAATGTATAAAGTGCAGGTGTGATAAAAGCAATTAGCAACTACTCATATCAGTTTAATTTTATCAGTACAGTAACTGGTATTATACCTAATTAACGTCTGACATTTCGGAGCATCCATGTTATCCATTGTAATGATGTATGATGTGTTTGCTTAAGCTATTCGTCATTTACTCGGCATTCGTCATTAACTGTCAGTATTAGTGAAGATATAGTCATCATCTATCACATATAATATATATTTCTTTGACCTTGCATTTTAATAATCTATCATTGGCCGAATTATACCAAAGACTATGATTCAAATGGCTAGAAAAATTTAATTTCTGTTTCTTAATCCACGATGTCTCGAGAAACATTTGGCCTATAGACACTAAACGTTGCATGAGCTTCATTTCTATATATTAAAGAGATATACAAACAGATTTTATGATGCTTTGAATAACAAAACACGTAATGGGCAGATTAGGGTTATTTTTACAAAGCATTTGGAAACTATCTTGTTCTTAGTTTTCTCAAAAACAAATATTAGAAATAAACATCACATTCATGCCCAAGTGTGTATTTTATGAGGAATACGTAAAAAAAGATGAGTATGACGACTAATGAGATTATAAAATGTTTCTTATCCATAAATAATCAATGGGAAACTGTAAAGTTTACTTCATGTGGAGCAGACGACGTATACAGTCCAGGTCAAGATCAAAGATTAAGTTCAGAACTTTGTTATATAAGCAAGCTAAGAGCTTGGAGTTAGATATTTTATGCCAATACAAATCCCGTCTCTACCCAGGAATTATTCAGGACACTTTTACCCACGTTTCACAACACACAATGGGGGTAAACCACCTTCTGAATGCGACCTACAATTGGCCGGATTAGATGATCACACCACCAGTTCCAGTAAGTCTACAGATAGCAATAGGTGTTTTCATTTTTAGAAACACTTTTTATTTTACTTAACAACAAGTCAATTATTTACAGGTTAATCATGTTTTAATGCCCCGTGTAGCGATATTACAACAGTTATAGTCTAAAACATACCACGAGCAGTCAAATACTAAAATCGCTTACGAGTTTCGGTATAAAAACAATAACAGGGTACGTAAAACTCAGTAAATTATTGGCATTAGTAAGTCATAGCAACTCATATTATTGAATTACATAACACACATGACACTAACGAACGAAAATCAGTAGATCTTTCCGGTCCAATTATTTGAAGTCGCTCTATATATTTAACGTCAACGTAAAAGAATGAGGTTAAGGTAAAGGATAAATCACCGCTCAGCTGATAACTCTTTTAACAGTACTCTGTCTGTCCGTCAATGCGCTTTCGTTACGTTCTGATACTCCAGTGCAGTACATTTACTTTAAATTCTATATATAGAAACAATAGGCATTAGGTAATAACTTTTCTTTAACAAAACAAAGTATTTTTTTCTCAATTAATAGCCGCTCACCACTAAGAACTTTCATCCGATAAAAGCTTTTGTCTCCCAACAAAAGGTCAAGAACAAGAGGATTATTGTTTCAGTGTGGTTGCTGTTCTTTTGTTAAATGCCGAAACTCTTGGAGCCGTGATGAAACTAGGGGTCATTAATTATCAGTACACCCACATGAAGTTCATTATAACATTTTTAATAAAGAAACTCCATTCCAAGTATCTATAAATATATATGACACTCTTTCTTGATACAAACGTAGATACATTGTTGGTAATATAGCTCCATGTCTGTTAGGTGTAAAACTAAAATGCCAAAAACATTGATAGCACAGTGTGAAATATAACTATGATATGACAATTCCGAGTCAAATGATTATTTAAATACAAAACAGTTTCAAGATGAGCCTCAAATTTTATAATATCTTCCTCAACTACCAAATCAAAAACATATCTCTTTGATTTAAAGATTAGTACGTTTCTTAAATATTTCATACCTCACTGATCTGGAATATAGTTAATTAGAAATTAACACTTTCAATAAGTTTCTTCCAAGAAATCAGAGTCTTGTGCGAGCTGTTACAGTGTGAAGTCTTATAAACAATAGATGAATATATTTAAGTCAGGGGCTTAAACTTTAGCATTATTTAACACGCAACTAACTATAACTACACTATACTACGCCATTCTTGGGTTTATGCCTGCCAAACTGACTTAAGTAGAATATGGGTAATAAAAAATTCAAATTTCCCATATGCCTTACTATTAGCGAATTACCTCTAGTAAGGATAGTTTAAATTTGATTTGGGTAATTCTAAGCAATATATGGGTCAACCTCGATGTTTCTCATATTACAATATAATGTTCCAATAGTCAAATAGAAAAGGAAATGACTAGAATTTCTTGCCGGAAAGCACTTATAGGGAGCAGGCAACAGCCAGACGGCCATATATTGCTTAGAGTTACCTATTAGTGATCAGGGGCACTGACGTGATCTGGGCTTCAAATTTGGAACTACTCGAGTTAATTTTTTTTCTAAAAGAGCAAGCAGCGCGAAGCGCTGCGCAGCGGGCAGGCATCGTGCGTGATCCTTTTTTTTTATTAACAATTTCTGATAAATTGTTATTACATATTACAATATAATGTAGGTAATGTATGTAAAACAATTTTAAACACATAATTACATACTGGAAAGCAAAGTAAACCAATATAATCCGCCCAATACAAAATCTCCGTAAAAATCTGGTAAAGGAATCTGTGTCATTCCTTTGGCCTGAATCAATTCAGTATATACGAAGATCACGCACGATGCTTGCCCGCTGCGCAGCGCTTCGCGCTGCTTGCTCTTTTAGAAAAAAAAATTAACTCGAGTAGTTCCAAATTTTAAGCCCAGATCACGTCAGTGCCCCTGATCACTAATAGGTAATTCTCGCGGTTGCCTGCTCCCTATAACTGCTTCCCAGCAAGAAATTCTAGTCATTTCCTTTTCTAATTGACTATTGGAACATTATATTGTAATATGAGTTGCCTGCTCCCTATAACTGCTTTCCGGCAAGAAATTCTAGTCATTTACTTTTCTAATTGACTATTGGAACATTATATTGTAATATGAGAAAAATCGAGGTTGACCCATATATTGCTTAGAATTACCTTGATTTGTATAAATTTTGTAAATACTGGATTTTTCATATGTTTAAAATACCGATATGCCCAGACTAATACACTTTTAAATTATTAGAGATATAAAAGAGGATTTTAAAATATTTAACCTAAATAAGAACATATTTTCCAAGATAAATTATTTAGATCACATAGCGATAAATCTTATAACATGCAGATGACTTACAATATATTACCATTATAAAGAGATTTCTGCGACCGATTTCCACTCTTTCACCACAACCAGAAAGTCTGGGTATATTATGTCCTTTGCGTTTAGACATTGTTATTACAAGGTAGGAGTATGCTACGTCACGTCGTACTGCGTAACAGACCGCTCAGGTCTATGGCTTAGTTATTCTGGAGAAATGGTCTGCGGACAGACAGGCAGACAGGGAATTATATTTTTAAAATTCTTAATAATGTTTATTAGTTACGACTCTATTTATATTTACATCTTTTCCAGTCTTCCTGTTGGTTGCTGAACAATTCTTACTTGGCTGTCAGGTGGATAAATATTAGTGGAAGTCTACTTCAAGAAAATCATTTACAAGGAAAAAATCAACTTGACTGCAATGAGGAAATACAGGTATGATATGACAATTCTTAATCAAATAATTATTTATATACAAGAATTTTAAAGATTTATGCGTTTGCTAATTAGACTAAGTAAGATTTTTACATGTATAAGATTTTTTTATAATATTAAGTATTATTTCTTTTCTTTATTTAGTTATTAATAGGTTTATCCAGATGATGGCATTTGTTTCGTCAGGTTCTCTAATGATGCCGAAGTATATCCAGCATCCATCTAGTAAACGAGTACTGAGAAAGATATACGGAAAACCGATTTATAATCGATATTCGAATAGTTGTGTTGAAGCAGCCCATAAACATTGAGTTTACGTCTAGCAACAAACTTAATATTTGCCACTAATTTGATACTCACTTGACACTTGGTATCCACTTGTAAATTGCTCCTCACTTACTACTCAATTTGACAATAAGAAGGAGCAATCGGACTAAAATTCTATTACATCAAAACTAAAACCAAAATCTATAAAATATTAAAATCGGGATGGAACTATAGATGGTACATTTAAGTAGCGCTTCACTGAGGTTGGCAAGTCTAATATTTCATTATAATAATTTACTTTCATCATACGCTTTTAAAATAAATAGGTTCAAAACAACCCTTTACCTAATTTCAATATAAATATATCACATCGATGTATCATGAAAGAAAAGTTTAAAAATGTGTGGTAATAAGTTTAAAATGTTATCGCTTTAAAAAACAATTATGATAACAAAATGACGAATATAACGTAAAATATGTGGATAATGCCTTAAGTAATTTCAAAAAACGGTAACTTGATTGATACAGTCTCATTTCAATTATCTCAATGCCAAAGCCAACTCATACGGATATGTAAAATACGGTACAAAATCGTATGAAAGCGTATTGTCATGAACATAATGCAACCATACAGCAACATGAACAAAACCAGTGGTGAAAATACAATTGTAATACTTTTATTATTTCTCCAGGCTACAGATAGGTCGACGGGGGTATTATATTCTCTTCGGGTAGTTTTTAGGAAATAATTTCAATAGCTATTGGACAGATGGTGCTCCTAGCCTACAGTTGAGCTTTCGTTTAGTAGGGTAGATAAAGATAACTTTTTGAATATGTGCGTTTCCACGCACATATTCAAAAAGAAGAGTTCAATAGAGAGCGTAATCGGGTGGGATGAGTAGTCGGGGTAGTGATGTTGAGCTGTGTGAAGCTGGCGGCACCCATTAACCAAAATACACCCAAAACTAGTGGAATCGTTTGTTTAGCGTTTGTTTAGGTTTGTTTAGCAATTTTCAGCATTTGTTTGGCATTAATGTGCGAAATATGCAAAAAAAACAGTGGGTGCCGCTAGCTTCACACCAGCGGCACCCATTAACGAAAAAATACGCACCAAAAACTAATGGAATCGTTTGTTTGACGTTTGTTTAGGTTTGGTTTAGCTATTTTCAGCATTTGTTTGGCATTAGTGTGCGAAATATGCAAAACACAGTGGGTGCCGCTAGCTTCACTCCAGCGGCACCCATTAACGAAAATACGCCAAAAACTTAATGGAATCGTTTGTTTGACGTTTGTTTAGGTTTGTTTAGCTATTTTCAGCGTTTGTTTGGCATTAGTGTGTGAAATATGCAAAATGCAGTGGGTGCCGCTAGCTTCACACCAGCGGCACCATTAACGAAAAATACGCCAAAAACTAATGGAATCGTTTGTTTGACGTTTAGGTTTGTTTAGCTATTTGCAGCGTTTGTTTGGCATTAATGTGTGAAATATTCAAAAAACTAATGGATGCGTTTCTTGGCTGCCGTTGCCGTGTCAGACCGTGCCGCCCCTATATGGCGCGAGATAAGCAAAATACAAAGTAGGCTCTGCTTGATCGCTAGTGGCATCCATTAACGAAATACGCCCATTAGGCCAAAAAACTAGTGTTATCGTTTGTTTAGAGTTTGTTCAGGCTTGTTTAGATATTTTTAGCTTTTGTTGGACAATAATTTCGAAATTGTGTAGTTGCCGCGTAGCTTCGCACCAGTTACAGTTACGTGGTCTACAACATTACTTGCGGTACCTATTCTAAAAATCTGTAAAAATACTAATCGTCACCTTTGGTTTAGCATCGCATTTCGTTTGTGTATAGTGTTGGTTGACAACAATAACTTTAACGCCATTACCTTAGATATAAGGAATAATTAATTTAACGTTTTTTTTAACGCAACATAATTTTATTGATATTATTAACATTACTATACACTGTAAGATTTGAAATATATATATATATATATATATATATATATAATACAACAATGAAAAGTAACAAAATAATGAATCATATCATAGTGTTCTGTAATAAATTATCATGTGTTTTTTTCTAACATAATTTTAATGAATATTTCATAATATGTATTACTATGTACAGTAAGAATTCCCTATAAAAAATGCAAAAAAATAACAAAATAATGAATCATATCATACAACGACAACGATCATAAAGTACCATGAGTTTTTGCATCCAACACAAAATTTTAATGAATATTACAGCTTCCCAGCAAACTTTAGTTGTAATGGCATATCTCTCAAAGCATGCCGCTTATTGTCATACCCTTCTTCAAGTGTAGGAAATATTCTGGCCCAAGAAGTCGTATCTATGAAAAACGTGTTGCTTCCCTAGAAACGTGTTCGTTACTTGATGTCCACAAAGAAATTTACATGGGCCTGAGATTTCTTTAGCAACCTTGTTCACTAACTACAGCGCTATCTGTTTTGGGTTTCCATATGGCCTTGTGTATACTTTTCATCCCTTCATTAATGATTACATGAGAGTTAACATCCACACACACATACGCCTGAGTAGAATTTCCTTCGCAAGATGGACTTTCACATTTTGATACTATCTCTGCACTTGGTAAGTCAGGTAGTAGCTTTTTCAAAATAGTTGCTAAATTTGACCAACTGTCATATTCACATGAATAAATAATCTTTCTTTGATTGCATCTGTTATTTTAGGCAGTATGTTTTCTGGCTCGAATATTGAGATTAACGCCTTTGCTCGTAATCTGTAGGTTTCTTTACTTGCACCAGTTTCAGCTAAAAATTTTGCTGTTTTCATCAATAAATTTTCTGAAGAATTCACAAACTGTCGGTATGAGTCTACCTGTATG
Organism: Homalodisca vitripennis; assembly: GCF_021130785.1. Lineage (NCBI taxonomy): Eukaryota > Metazoa > Arthropoda > Insecta > Hemiptera > Cicadellidae > Homalodisca > Homalodisca vitripennis. Next base: position 36,294,508 of record NC_060214.1, read on the forward strand.
TATGCATTTGCCACACAGCTAACGATAGAGTCCAAATGAAACAAGTATTTTTTTACCCTAACTTTCTTCTGGTTTATGTAAAGAAAAGGTTTTAAACTTCCGTTTCTAATAAGTTGCTGCTTTGATACTGTCAAGTTTTGCCCGCTCAAAGCTGTTTCAAATTCTTCATTTGATTGAGTATATTTTGGACTTTTTAATTTTCTTAGTATTTTCAATACTTTTGTTTCGCCAATTTTTCAAAATAATTTAAATCGTTGGTTTGCAACATTTCTTTTGTTTCTTCTTCTATTTTTTGTTCACTACCAGTTTCTTTTTTTCTATTGTTTCTTAGCTAAACAAAACTAAACAAACGTTCAAACAAACGATTCCATTAGTTTTTGGCGTATTTTCGTTAATGGGTGCCGATGGTGTGAAGCTAGCGGCACCCACTGTTTTTTTGCATATTTCGCACACTAATGCCAAACAAACGCTGAAAATAGCTAAACAAACCTAAACAAACGTCAAACAAACGATTCCATTAGTTTTTGGGCGTATTTTCGTTAATGGGTGCCGTGGTGTGAAAGCTAGCGGCACCCACTGATTTTTGCATATTTCGCACATTAATGCCAAACAAACGCTGAAAACAGCTAAACATACCTAAACAAACGCCAAACAAACAATTCCACTAGTTTTTGGTGTATTTTCGTTAATGGGTGCCGCCAGCTTCACATAGCTGTGATGTTGCCCAGGGCGGGTTGACCAACAGTGCCCAAGTTCTCTGCGGTTTGCGGAGTATGACACCCTCCCGGGACATCCACTCTTTGATGTGGTCCCACTCAGACTGATCAGCTGCTGACGATCTTGGTATTTGACACAGTTGTGGATCGATGTTAGACCCATGAACGATCGATAGTTGACTCATCAACGATCGATTGTAGACCCGTAAACGATCGATGGTAGAAAATAACACTCTAACAGTTAAAATCGGGTCAATAACGTCAATGTAAAAAAATTAAATAGGCATTGAGCAGTTTTGTATACAGTTTTAATCCTTCTATTATTGCTTACATTTTCCTGGTACTAGGAAAACAGCATCATTTTATTCTAGATTTAGCCCTTGATATTTGGATAAAGAGGAAGGTGCTTTATAATTTTCATAAAGATAAATAGATATAATGTTTGATTTTATGAAATAATCATATTTGTGGATTACATCTGCGAAGCAATAATTAAACCTCCAACCACAAAGGTGTTACTTGGAGTGACTTCCTCATTTAAATATGTCTCAACACAAAGGACGTAACTAGACAGACTTTGCCGTTGTGCTCTGAAGACCTGTTAATGTAATAAACAATTTGTTTAGATAAGTTATCTTTTATATTAATATTTTATCTTGTAAAATACACTTTAGTTTAAATATTGTATTTCGCTAAATACGTACCTAACTATGTAATATAATATCCATAATCCTTTTTATTAATATTATATTCGCCTGTAAAATTATTCAAATTGTTCAACAATATATAAAATGCAGTTTTTGCCAAACGAATAGCTTTCAAAATTTAAATTCCTCACTAGAGACGAAATAATAAGCTATTTATGGTTTTTTTACATAATTAAAATTTCACTTAGTCAGTTCCATAATTGTATAGCAGATACAACTCAATAATGGAATAGTATCATTTATTTGTAGCCAGGTATGTGTGAGCCACCGCTGAGTTGTAAGGTACAGACATAAAACTGTTCATCTGTGGTTTACATCCTTCGTAAACCAGTATCAGCTCGCGCAAGACTCTTTCTTGCATTTCTTGGAAGTAATTTATTGAAATTGTTAATTTAACACTATTATATTGGGTTACAATATTCATCCTTGACACAGGAAAACATGACATGAATATTTTAAGTAGTGAGCTGAAAAACGCATGTTTACGTGTTCGTCTGCCCGCACGATATCTCTCTCTCTCTCTCTCTCTCTCTCTCTCTATATATATATATATATATATAATTTATTTCAATAAACATTGAATCGAAAAAAGTACTTGCTCCGCCGGGACTCGAACCCGAATATCTCACTTGCCGGTATATATATATATATATATACGAACTTTTATACAAATGTGAACATTTTCATGACACTTCATTTCTATTTAGACAACATTCCAACAGCATACAAGAATGCATAACCAGAGTGCATTCACGACATTTTAACATAAAACAATAACACGGTGTTGCCTGACAACCCCAACACATAGAAATCATCACTTAGTGAGGTTGTGTGTAGGCTTTTATCATCTAAACACTGTTATCAAAACCAACTTTATGAGTCAAAATGTGAATATACTCTTATTGTGTGAAAAGATATGACCAGAAAGATTCCATGTTAAACTTTAAATTTTGCATGAAACTTCATTTATATATAGATAAATGAGTACACATTTAAGATGGTGCAAGCCTATGCTTTGGATTTGGCTGGGCGTCATTGAACCATGTCACCCTTGCTGTCCGTCTGTCTGTGCGCAGGTTACCTAAAGATCGAAATGAGCTATAGTTTTTAAAATTTGTATTCAACCTCAGCGAGCCTACTACGCGATATATGTTGTGGCGTACTAATACTGTGGTCAAACACTAGTTCGCCGTATTTCTGTTCACAGTTAACTTAGCTCATGTTCATAAAAATTTACATATCAGATTTAATTATTTTATCTATATTATAATTTCTGCCAAAAACACTAATATACATTTAAGTCCGGTGTCCCACAGGTTTATATGCATACCAAAGCATTTCTTCTTTTTAAAAGAGTTATTTGTTACATTATATCTTAAGATGAATATAAATAAATGTGTGCCAATATCTGATACTCCATCGTCAAGTCCCTCGTGTACCACAATGTTGAGTTATTCGCGCAGTGAGAATTTTAGGATGTTTATATATTTCTTTTAAGCCATACACGTTTACGACTCTACTGATGGTACCGGCATTTGTATGAATATATGCTACTTCTTAATATAAAATTTATGCTTATTTTACACTAATGTTACATGTACGTTAATAGTTGTTAATACATAATATTAATTTAACAAGAAATCGATTAAGAATAAATTTTGCTGCGATTCAATATAGGAATATTTGATTTAAATTATAAAACTTTTTATGTATCAACGATGTTGACTTTGGTTATTATTATTGTAAGAGTAATGTGGCAATCTCTACTATTTGCTTGCTATGGTTCTATTGAATTCCTGATATATAATTATTTGTAAGGTAAAACTGTTATACAAATAAAACCATTATTTCCTCACTCGGATGGCTGCGACAACTTAACCACATTTTTGCACACCTTCTCCGCGTGTGCGGTAATAGATGATTTAACGAAACTTGTTAATTGTACATCAGTTATGTCGTATGATCTTTATTCAGTACAACATATTAGTTTATATTGGGAACAATAAATGTCACAAATATCGCTCCGCGTCAGCGGGAAGTGAACATTGTTGTGTATTTGAGTCATCATTGTTTTGACGATGATGATACTGATAATACCAGTCTTATCTTGTCAGAAGAGCAACTCACAGCGTAAGCCGTTTCCAGAGGTTTCGGTTGAGTTATAGCGTGGTATGGATATCGACAAAACGTCTTCAGTTTCAGTGTCAGAGTTTGCTAATGATTGAAGTCCCAAGATTATGGTATAAGGGATTGTCCATTGTTTTGTTGTTTTTAGTACGGATTCAAGAAATTGGGCATTTGAGATTAAAATCTATGGGTTTACCAGCGATCACTACAATTGGAGTATCCGATGAAACTGCCCAATCCATTGTCATCAATTTTATTTTACCTCTTTGCGAACGTTTGGCAGGCCACGAGCTGCTCCCAAGTGAACTCTTTAGACAACTGTGTATTGGGAGAAGCAGGAAGCTTCGGCACTGCTGATCATACCTTTAATCCAGACAAGTACAGTGTGTTATCACCATTATCAGCTGACAAAGTTATGCTCGCCTAAGACGTTACAGCAATCACCAAATTTAAAGTTAACTTGTTTCCTAGAAATCAGATTCTGGGGAATTACCTAGGATCGAACGTCATTGTAGGGCCCTCGAATGCTTAAGGGAAGTAAGTACTGGGGGATAAACTAACTCATGAAGCGATCAAAAACGTTTATCTTTCCTTCCACTAAGGACGACAAACTGCTGTAAATTTAAAATCTGAAATGTTAAAAAGACAACCATCATACAATATAGGACCCAAATAGTTACATTTTGACATGTTATGGAATTTACTTTAATCAGAATATATATCGTAGCACTCAATACAAATATTATAGGTTGCTTTAATATGAAATAAACATTGGTTCACAAAACGTACTTGCTCCACCGGGACTCGAACCCGGATCTCTCACTTGCCGGGTGAATGTGCTACCATTACACCACTGAGCCGTTTCTTTTTACGATTCAAATATTTAGTATTTGACCGTATCTGTCACATATGCATTTAAATAACCAAACTAACATATATATATTGATGATGGAGATAATATCACTTTTTACCTAATTTAATGGCTGTAATTCCACTAGTATTGTAAATAATGCGAAAGTTTGAATGTTTGGATATTTGGGTGTTTGGATGTTTGTATGTTTAGATGTTTGGAAGTTTGTCCTCGAATCACGCTGAAACTGCTATACGGATTGTGCTGAAATTTGGAACAGGTATAGCTTTTGGTCTGAATTAACACTTAGAGTGCTTTTTACCACCCATATCACATTCATTTCACCAAATAAAGTCGAATTCAAATTGAACAATTGGTTTGCTAACATTCGAATTTTATGATATTGGAGTGTTTTACATTGGATCCGGCAGATTGCGCTACGGCACGTAATATAAATTGAACTGATACTTAACAGCTGTTAACACTTTCAGCTGAAGTTCATCAAAGAGGCAGGTGTTTACATTTAAATGTTAGTAAATATTTAATTATTGTAAAGTGTTTAATCAGTATTGTAATGCAGATTGCAAATACGAAGTTATTTAATTTTAAATTTAGTTTGCGCCAATGATCAATATTCCATCTAATACAATAGAAATGCTATTTATACGCTGTTATAACAACTACCTTATTGTATAAAAAAAACTGTGAATGTTTGCACATAACGTAATCTAATCTGGTTAGTTCCTTTAACATTGTGTATGGCCGTTTTACTGTAGTTATTGAAAAGAAAATGGAGATAACATTGCCCTAATACTTGAAGCATATACCCTAATACATATTTAGTGATCGATAAAAATATCAAAATCACTTATTCGTCAAAATTTAACCTAAGTTAGATTCCGAAACCAACATATGAGACCATTGTTTTGGTTAGTGCAATCAATCATAAATCAATTGTGGAACTGTAAATAGATTAAACCGGGGGTGAATTTAAACGACCAGAACAGACCCATATTGACCGCAGCAACTTTTTAGTTGTACGATACACTTTCGACATTGGGATAAAAAGGGTAACTCTTATTGTTACTGAAGCCATCGAAGAACTTCAATAAATTATCATGGAATGTGGGAGGGAAATACTAATCTTATAAAAACTGTTTCACTTTACGACTTCATGATCCCAAACCTCTGTTCTTTAAACAAAACTAAATTGGATCAGGAGATTGGAATAGCTTTGAGTGACTATCGATTATCTCTAGACTGTTTATTATGTCATAGAAAAAGAATACATAGATATATTGTCCAGTTTTTTCAACAAAAAATTGCGTGCGAAGCCGCAGGTAACTACTAGTTATATATAGACAAAGCTTCGTGCAGATTTTGAATACAAATGTTCATTAGTTCTCGAGATATCGCGCGTATAGGCAGGCAGAAATAAAGCCCATCGAGTAATAGGCTTCGTTAACGCTCAGCAAATAAACGGATATTTACCAATAACGATTATTGCAAATACGATCTGTGGGAAAATGTATAAACTGAAGGGTTGAAACAACCAATCAGTAACGACTCAGTGTAATTGTATCAGAACAAGAATTGGTATTAATATTAACGTCAACCATTTCGGAGCATCCATGTTATTCATTATGATAATGTATGATGTGTTTGCTAAAGTTATTCATCATTTCGAGCTGCAACTTTTCACCCGTTATCACCACAACATACTGTGGCCGTCTGCAATTTGTCATTTACTGTCAAGATTAGTGAACCATGTATATATAAACCATTCATCATATGTAATAGTTATACTTCTATGAGCTTGCAATTGAAATATCCATTACTGGCTGAATTATACTCAAGGGTATGATTCAAGAGGCTTGAAAAATTAATTTCTGTTTGTGTGTCTGTCTGTCTGTCTGTCTCTCCACGATGTCTTGGAGCAAACCGGTCTAAAGACTCGAAACGAAATGTTGCATTAGCCTTATTACTATATAGACACGCAATAAAGTAATCAGGATTATATTCATTTCCAGTTATTACTTCGCGGATTGCCGTTATATAGAAAACATTTGGATGTTTTTCGTTTTCTTAGTATTCTTTAAAAAATTAGTAATAATAAACATCACCTTCAGAGGCTTTCATGCCCAAGTGAGTATTTTATGGCGAAGGTGTATAAAATATTAGTATGACGAGTAATGACAGTGACATTAAATGTTTCTTCCCCATCATTAGCAGCAAATAATCAATGGGAAACTGGAAAGTCTACTTCGTATGGATTGGGCGAGGAATTATAGTCCAGGTCAAGATCAAAGATCAAGTTCGGTTTTTTGTCATAAAAGTAGGCTAAGAGCTTGGAGGTAGAACTTTTAATATCAATGTGTTCTTCACAGTCAAGCGATCATCCAGGACACTTTTACAAAAACCATGTCTCACAGCACACCCTGGGTGCAAACCACCCACTAAATATGACCTACAAGTAGTCGGATTAGATGATCACACATCGAGTTTCAGTAGGTCTACAGATATTTTTTTTTCTTTTTTAGAAATACTTTTAATCATTAAGTGATTTATTTACAGATTAAATCATTTTTAATGCCACGTCTGACAATATTACTACAGATATACTCCAAGATATACCCAAGCAGTCAAATTACGAGTTTCGGTATAAAGGTACCATTAACAGGAAATAAAAACTCAGTACAATATTGGTGTTAGTCAAAACTATTCATCTTATAGTATAGAAGTACATAACACACGACAAGGCCGCAATAAGACCATTAGACCTACCCGGTCCGCCAATTTCAACTCTCTCTATATTTGTAACGTCAACATAAAAAATGAAGTTACGCAAGGGATAAATCACCGCTCAGCTGATAACTCTGTTAATAGTACTAAATCGGAGAGTAAATTAATTCTTTTTTTTTTTGCTCGTTAGTGTCCTGTGTACATTGTGTAACTATAAAACTGTATAATAGTTTTGACGAAGCTAACCCCGATAACACTTTATATAAAGGTTGTAGTCTTTTAAAATGCGTAATTTCCTTTGGTCCAAGGAAGAACTTTATTCTAAGGAAAGGGTAAAAGGGCAGTCCTTCAAATTCTAATACACCTTTATATCTGTTTATTTGCAGTAAATTTAACTTTAAATTCAATATTTAGAAACAATGGACTTTAGGTAGTAAAATTCCTTTAACAAAACAGAGCATTTGTTTTCTCAATTAATAGCCTCTCAACACTAAGAGCTTTCATCCAATCAAAGCTTTTGTCTCCCAACAAAAGGTCAAGAACAATAGGACTATTGTTTCCAGTGTGGTTGATGTTCTTTTGTTATCAAAATACCGAAACTCTTGATGCCGTGATGAAACTAGAGATGATTACTTATCAGTTCACTCATATGAATTTCATTATAACATTTATAATAATGAAACACCACTTTGAATATCCATAATCTTTTTTCATAGAAACTTAGATACACTTTTGGTAATATACCTCCATTTCTGTTAGGTGTAACGCGTAAAACCTAAAAACAGAGATAACACAGTGATTCAATGTTGGGTTTCAAATTCAATTTTTTATTTCAATATTATTGTTTTTCTTTTTATATTTGTCCACTTTTATATCATAGACGGACAACCTTAACGCGAATCTTTATATTATTATACTGCTGTTTACACACACAATTTTTCAGAGAGTAATAGATACGAACTTTTTAAATCGAACTTGATCATATTATAATCATTTCAACATTGCACTGTAAGACTCTCCATCTTGGTCGCTGAGCAATATATAATAAACTATTATATTTTCATTATGTATGAGTACTGGTATAATAGTAAACCTAACCTAACCTAACCTAACGTGACCTAACCTAAAACTTAGATATTCATGTTGATTTTTAATAAAATCTAGATTTCACTTGTTTGGTATATATTTTTCTGTATAACTGTCACAATTCTCCTGCTAGCCAAGTGATACATTGCAACTACTTGTGACTTCAACTTGGTTATTAGTTACTTATGATTGGTTGAATTTTTTTATTTTGTATACAATATGTTTACAAGATAGAAGGCGTACGGCAAAAACCCTTATAAAGTAGTCGACACTAACCCAGTTTGTGATCACAAACCCAGTGTGAGGGGTGTGGTTCTCCTGAATCATCAGTTCCACAGCGTTTAGAAACTCAATTGTTTCTCCTTAGCCAAACATCGACCATCAACTATTTGCTTACTTACTAGCTAACTGAAACTGTAATTAAGACTATTACAGTAAGGAGGGAAAGAGATGTAAAACCTGGGTAATGTGACATAAGTTATATAAAATGAGCGAACAATTATCATTTTAGACAAATTTAAAAATATATATTTAAAACTTTGAAGTGCTCTTATTTTCAATTTAGAAGGTCAACTATGCTTTTATTACGGAATTCCCTGTATTTTATTACTTTTTCTGGTAATAAAATTAATTAGCACTTTTTGACACTTTTTTTAAATATTTTCCTATATAACGGAGGTATGAGAGTGAAGTGTCGAGTTCCTTTTGGAGTTTAAAATTTTAATACATCTTTTTAAGTAGGCATTTATTTAAATATTTTTAATTATAAATGTTTTATTTAAAATTTTTCACTTGTTTTTACAAATATTTAAATGGGAAGGAGTCTTATTAGTGATAAGCTACTTTTCGTTAATTCAGAAAATCACGCTCTAATCAATTGAACTTTTTTATTTAATTTAAATTTTCAGCTGCTAATGTTTGAGTTAAAAAAATCTTGAATGCACGTTTACAAATATATTAAGATCAAGAACAAATTGTTTAAGGAAGAAAGGATTACCTCATACCACGTGTCGCGTAACAAGCATCGTTGAGTTGTATGTAAGATTTCCAGTGTAAATAATTTATTTCACTATGGTACAATTACTACTATGTTACTTAGTAAGTATAAGAGAAAATAAATAAAAAAGTATTCGCGCTTACCACGAATGTCACTGCAGAATTAATTTGTACAATTGTGTACACATTACATTGTTGTTTAAAACTATACAGTCATTTTAATATTATTATTAACTTGTTTGTTACTTGTTCTTGGATCATTTTAAATTTTACCCGTTGTAATTAATTTTAAATCTAATCAGATTGATACTCTGTTTCATGAAAGCCAAAGTAGTATTAGTAGTACTTTTTCCTCAACAAAATTCAAACTAAACTTATTATACATAGTTTACTGTATAGTTTATGTTTCAATTTTGCTTTATATTTCCTATTACCACGTGTTTTTGACGATTGCAGCACAATTTTAAAACGGCTACATATCGTAAGACTACTCTCTACCGACAGCGCGGGAAGGAATGTTATTTACAGCTTGAAGCGCCAAGTAAATCCAGCCTCTACACCGAAACGTGAGCAGAAGCCAAGCCGCAAACTATCAAGAAATGTGAACCCAAACCTTACTCACTTTCCATGTAAAGTACCTCACAACGAGGAGATAACATTTACATACAGTAGCTTTATTTAAAAATATACATAATTTTATGTTTTATTTTAATTTTGTTTTTGGTTTGTTTACTTAATAAAACATAAAAATGTACCTGAATTGTATTCTTGAATGACGTCATTCAGGTTTCCAGGAGTTACTTGAGTGAGAGGATTTATCCATCCCACTGCAAGTCCATGATTTTTTTTGTTTTTTTGAGGGAGAGGCAGGAAAAATGCAATTACGCACGCAGGTAGCCAGCCTGTAGTGTGGGACTCCCCTAAAAACGGGTTTACCCACTAAACAACCTCCTCTACTCTTTAGGATTTTAACCTGGGATTGTTTTTCACATTACTTCAGGCTAGGCCTAAATTTGGCTTAAGCCCGTGGGGCTCGCTCCTTATCCAGCCGCTCGGTCAAGGGATCTGGCCCACTTCGCGGTCCAGATCGGGTTCTTTTCCAGGAGGATGCCCCGGATGAACTGTGACAAGCAATCTCAGTTCCCCTCATCCTCCATAATCTTTTCACAGGCCGTATCCACAGTAAAAACACCGAGTACTGCAAAGTCCATGATAGTAAAATAGTGTGTAGTAGTTATAATTTTATTTATATTTACATGCTTTCTTGTCTTCCTACTGGTTGCTGAGCAATGATTATTAGCTTTAAGTAAGCATAAACATTTAGTGAATTCTTGTTCAAGAACATTTACTAGAAAAAATCAAGTTCACTTAAATGAGAATATGATATCATAATTCTGAGTCAAATAATTATACATTTAAAAACAATTTCAAGATTGGTGCGTTCTAAGTAGGATTAGTACATTTTTAAGTTTACTTCTCTTATTAATAATGATAAATACATCCATTACATTTAATTAAGTATTATGAAAAAACCAAAGTCACTTATATTACATAATAATTCTTTTCTGTTTAAGTAAAAGAAAACTATTAAGTTTTATTCAGCGGATGGCATTTATGTTTTGAGAGGTAATCTAGTGATACCGAAGCTCTCCACCATCTACAGAGTGAACGAGTACTGAAATAAAAAAAACTGTAGACGGATTTATAATTGATGTCCAAGCAGTTTTGTATTGAAGTAGCCCACAGTGAGTATTACAGTTAGTATCCCGTAATCCCAATTACTGTACAAATTCAATATTGCCCATAGAGTAGTTGTAAGGAGAGGTGACTTGAATTTTCATTACAGACCTTCTTAACAATGTGTATATTAGAATTATTATACTACACTAGCGGCTACCCTCGGCTTCGCAAGCGGTTTATAAAATCAGTCCGTGGCCCACTTTGCCAAAGCACTTATGATGTAATATGATGGTCCTGTATGGTATTTTAAACGTAAGTAGGCATAGATCAAGTTCATATTATTTCAGTGCACATAATTACTTACAGACCAGGGGTTGAGGAACTAACTTTTATATCATGTTTGGTCCGTATATAAGTACTTCTGGTTCAAATGGAATATGTTTCTTTGACTCTTGTCACTTGTCACTTGCTACTTTACTCACTTTTTGAAAATTAAGGAGCAGTGGGGCTGTTTTTCTAATTACATCAAAACTCAAACCTAAATCTTTAAAATAATCGAATCACGTTTTAAAGGATTATCATTCGTTTTATTACTATTTATCACTAATTTTCATAAAACGCCCAAGATCTAACGTTTAGAATATCTAATTTCAAAACACCAATTACCTAAATTTCAATATAAATAGAGTACAATGAAAAAGTGAACAGTTAAAAACTATGGTTGACTATGATAACGAACTTACGGATATAAAATAAAATGTATAGATAGTAATACTTACAAGGTAAAGATAACTTTTTGAATATGTGCGAGGCGGGAGAAGTTCAATAGAGAATGTAATCGGGTGGGATGGGTTGAAATTCCCTACTTAGATTATTAAATATTCTGGCTAACCTCAACTTCGGTGACTTGATAAAGCCTTAATTTCAATGTCATATGCCAACCCATATGGGTATCAAAATAAGGTAAACCATATGAAAGCGTACTCTTATGAACATAATGCTAACCGATGAAAACAGTAGCAAAACCAGTGAGTAGTTCTCCAGGCTTAAGCCAGATTGACGGAGATGTTAAGCCCTTCATCGGGTAGTTTCTAGGAAATAATCACAATGGCTACAGGACAGACAGTGCTCTTAGCCCACAATTGAGCTTTTGTGCAGCAGGGCAGGTGAAGATAACTTTTTGAATATGTGCGAGGAGGGAGGAGTTCAATGGAGAGCGTAATTGGGTGGGACGGGTAGAACGGTACTTTGGAATGATCCGGCTCAGATCACTGAAATGAACCTGGTCATGAGCCGGATCTTCATATCATTTAGATCACTGACTCAAACTACACCGTGCCGTCTGTCAATCAGATAATTGAAGGAATCTATTAAAAATCTAAAAATTTGGTAAGCTATTTTATCATGACGCAATCAATTATTTTAGTTAAAATCATCAGTGTTGTATTCAGTATAAAAATACAATTTAAAAATGTATTACGATGATATTTCGTCCTGTGTAACATGAAATATAATTGATAAAAAATCATCGTTAGTATTATTTGTACTATAAAATGAATTGTAATGATTCAAAGGCTTTGTAAGTAAAATACTATAGTTTTAAACTATGTGCAACTGTCATCTATAATAAATTCAGATTTTAAACGGATTTCCTCTATGTCTAGCAGATCACTCAGATACTAAATAGCTAAGAGAACCGAAGAATGTAAGACTGGCTGGCGACTCTCAGCTCACGGGTCGCGACGCGATGGTTCGTTCAATCAGGAGTCGCTCACCAAATGACCCGGTTCATTTCATCAAATGATCTGACGGATCTCAGATCATTACGTGACCCGGATCAGTGAGCCGGTTCGCTCGTAAACTGCACATCACTTGCGGAGTAGGGTACCCTCCCGGGACACCCACTCTTTAAAGTGGTTGAACTCAGACTGTTCACTCAGTCGCTAACGAGCTTAGTGTTTGACATAATTGTGGATTGATGGTAGACCCGTGGTACCAAGTATATCTGCGTCAGCTAGAACAGTAAAAAGAACATCAGTGTAGAGAAATAAAACCGTGATTGATCAATTTTAAATACAATCTTAATTCTTTTATCATTTCTTATATTGTACTGCTACTAGTAAAACAGTACCATTTTATTCTAGATTTAGCCCTCGGTATTTAGATAAAGAAACAGGTGCTTTATATTTTCATAAAAATTATGTTTAACTTTATGAAATAGTTTATATTTGTGGGTTACAGTTGGTTCTGTGAAACAATAATTAAACCTCAAACCGCAAAGGTAATTATCAGAGTGACTTAAAATCCGTATTCATCCTTATTTAAACAATGTGTCAACACGTATGTTACGTCGGTGATTCTTGGAGTAACTTCCTCATTTAAAAAATGTGTGTCACCACATATGACGTAACTACACATACTTCGTTGTGCTCTGAGTATCTGTTAATGGTATGAAGAAATCTTATGATACCATTAACAAAGTATTTTTTTTCACAATATGAGAAATTCCGTTTTTTACTAAACTAACGTCTGTAAAGTTTAAACTACCCTCACTAAATACGATTTACTAATACAGTAATAATCTACTTATTAGTATTGTTACTTTTTTGTATGAAATAAGTTACATAAATTTATAACAGATATTGTACTCCAATAATGGAACAGTACCATTTAGTTGTAGCCAGGTATGTGTGAGCCACAGCTAAGTTGTAAGGTAGAGACATAAAACTGTTCATCTGTGGTTTATATCCTTCGTAAACCAGAATCAGTTCACGCCAGACTCGGATTTCTTGGATGGAATTTATTGTTAAGAGTTTATTTTACACTATTATATTGGGTTACAATTTTCAGTCCTATCAAATGTAAACGTGTAAATTATGCATATTTGGACTTGGGTAGTACAGCTTAATTTACTAACTGAAATAGTTTAAATTGTCACTATCTTTGCGAATTTGATAGTGTAGGCTCAGAATGGTCACACATTGCTTGAATGTGGTCGATGAAGAATTGAAGAGGCTCATTGTCACCGATATCTGCTACTAATAGAATAGCCCCTAATTTATCCAAGATAAAAAACGAACTGAAATGTTCGTGACTACAATAAAAACAGTTTCTTAAACAGTCGTAATGAATTTTAAATCAATAAAGTTTTATTCAGCGGATGGCATTTATATTTTAAAAGGTACTCAGTCATACCGAAGCATCCCCAGCATCAATAGAGTGAACGAGTGCTGAAAAAAAAACTGTAAACGGATCTATAATTAGTAGTAGTAAATTGTAGGTTCTAGGACAGAATGTTATCTCTCTGCGGGGGGTCCTTATCAGTGATAACCTCTGACCTTTTCCGCATTCCAATGATAAACACGCGCTAGATAACCCGGACCCCAATTAAAAATCAATTAGATAAGGCTTATCAAAGATAACCTTCGACTTTTTCCGGTTTGGCACGCGCCAGATAACCTTGAGCTCAATTAAAAGCAATTGACCTCAATTAAATAACAATTAGATAAGCCCGCGAGGTCGCTACTATTGTTTACGTTTCGTTATCGGCACGCGCCAGTTCGTATCGCGAATTCTTAACCTCTAGGTCACGGAAGTTGATATTATTGTTTACTTTCAGCCCACTTTGGCGGAGAAAAACATTAAAATGTCAGAAGAACAAAGAAAAGCTCACAATTTAAGAGTTTTGAGAAATAGGTATCAAATATTCTATGAGAGACTTGAAGGTGAACGAATTCGGAGCTCTTTCGTTTCATCTTCGACTTGGACGTGGGGTGATTCAAAACATTACAAAGCACAGGTTTCACGTCCAACGGACACAAACAACTGCGTACAAGACTCTCAAGTTTCAAGTAGCAGCTAGCTCTAAGGATGAAGATTTGAGACCGGTTACAACTTTTCATAAACTTATAATTGAGAGTAATAATTTTATAATTTTTGTGTTAATGCCTTAATAAAGTTAGAAGAGCAGAAATAATCAACAGTTCAGAAGGTGATTGGTACAATTCATTAGTAAAATTTCAAATGGCAGAGAAAGAAAAAAGATTGTTGAAGATTTACTAGTAAAACAATTTTATGTATATATATATATATATATATATGTTTAATATAAAATATAACTTTTTACTGAGGTATTAATTTTATTTGTGTTAACGCCCCAATAAAGATAGAAGTGTGAAAGATTCAACAGTTCAGAATATGATTGGTATAATATTCATTATACTAAGCTTTGATATCAATTGACCTGACCTCTGATAAATGTTTTATCTAACAACCAATTTAATTTTAATGGAAGTGGTATTGTTTGATCCACCGCTAACATGCTTACAACTTCTGCTCTCCTGATAATATCACATTTTTATTTGTCCTTTATTTACCCTTGTTTACTACATTTTGTCGACACGTGGCCACCTTAAACCTTTAAAATGATTAAAACTGCAACTTTCTATCAACACGTGTTCGCCTTTAACCTCAAACGTCAGTTCTGGATGGGTATATAGCGTTCTCCTCCTCAGAGAGTTGATCAAGTTCAATTTTCGACTTCTACTCGTTCGCTCCTCACTTCACAAGTAAGTAGTAATCTTTCACTTTATAGTCAGTGTGATAGAAAATGGAAACCTTGCGGTGTTAACACAAGTTTTCTATTACACTTTTAAAATAATAATAAGTACTTAGTTTTATAGAGCAGAGAATGGAAACCTTGCGGTGTTAACGTAAGTTCTCTGTTATTAGTAATTATTTTAGACCAGTGTGATAGAAAATGGAAACCTTGCGGTGTTAACACAAGTTTTCTATTACACTTTTAATTTTTAAAGTTTGAAAATTGTTAGCTCTCGGTACATATATTAAATTTTTTAGAACAGTGTGATAGAAAATGGAAACCTTACAGTATTAACACAAGCTCTCTATCACGTTTTTAAAAATGTTTAGTATCACCTAGTGTAGTGGATCTGAGAACGTAAACCTCACGGTGTGTACTTAAGTTCTCTGCTGTGCAATCCAGAAAGAAATATGAAGTATAAATTATATAAAATCGTAACTTTACTTGAAATAATACGTTGTTTAATTTAGATATTTTTTTTTTCAGTGGAGCAGTTAAAATTAGGGTTCCAACGTCTAACTGAAAATGCATTTCCTCCACAACGGAGTTCAGCTTCAGCTGCAGGCTTTGACTTAAGAAGTGCATATGATTATATAGTACCGAAATTTGAGAGACAATTAGTTAAGACAGATTTAGCAATTAAATTACCAGATAATTGTTATGGTAGAATAGCACCTAGGTCTGGGTTAGCTCTTCATAATTTTATTGATGTTGGAGCAGGTGTAGTTGATAGAGACTATACAGGAAATGTGTGTGTTCTTCTATTTAACCACTCTAATAAAGACTTTGTTATTAAAAAAGGAGATAGAATAGCACAGCTTATTTGTGAAGTAGTATTATATCCAGACTTATATGAGATTGCAAACGTAGGAGAGACTGTGAGGGGATCAAATGGGTTTGGGTCTAGCGGTTTACAGTAACAATCATTTTAAAATCATGTATACTTTATAAAAATATATTATTCTAATCAACATTTTTAAAAGTTTAACAGATGAACTAATTCTATTTTTCTTTTTAATATAGAAAAATGGAGCAAATCGTTGAGCAACCAATGGTGGAATCCGATAACGAATCGCAGATTTCCGAAGCCGTAGACCAGAATACAAAGAAATCTACATCTAAAATTGGAGGTGAATTCATCAGTTTGGTAATATTAATACAAAATTTATATGCAATTGGTTTGAGTTCCTTAGAAATGTGGGAGAAGACGATCTACGGGCTTATGAAATGTGAAATATTAAAAAACAATTTCTATGCAATGGCTTTGGTATTCGATCTAAGTCAACTGATGAATGCTTTTCATACTCATGTTCATACCGACTCAATCGACTTAAGTCAGGAAAAGCTTCCTCTACTGGCTGCACAAATAAGACCATACGAGGAAATAATAGCCATTTTAAAACCATTATTAAGTAAGAAACCTCTAAAAGGAAAAAAATATGCAAGTGAAGTTGTAAATACTGTAATCCATAGCATAAACTTGATTCTTTCAGGCCCTTCTACAGAGGAAGAAGAAAAGATCTCTAATAAGAGAGGAAACTCGAAAACAGCTAAGAAGGAAAAAAATGTTAAAAAGCTTAAAAAATCTAGATTGAGTTCAATCTCTTCATCCTCTTCTTCTTCTAGTTCCTCATCTTCATCGGACTCATCTATCGAATCTGATGATGATGATGATGATTTCAGTTCGCTTTTTGAAATTGATAGGAGAAAGTAATACAACATACATTAGTCAAGAACTACAGTTCTTGAAAAACAGTAAACGACATAAAATTGTTACCCCTGGCGAACAAGGCTCCCACTTAATCAAAATAGAAATTACATCAACTAAAGATTTAAAAAGTTGCAAGAGTCCTAAGGACTTTTGGCAGAAGGTTTCGAAAAAAAGGAGTGTTTCTTTTGAATACCGAAAATGAAGATGATAGTTCTGCTTTAGACACACTAAATAAATTATTATGTGTTTATGGTAAAAAATTAAAATCAATAAGCAACATTAAAAAAACGGTTTACAAACCACAACATTTAGGAAAAAGGAAATAAAAGTAGATTATAGCTGAGATTTGGTAACTGATTCCAGAAAACTAGACATGTGTATTTGGGTTTAGAAATAATGTAGTATAATTTAGAATAAGAATTTTAGTTCGAGGTTTTATGACTTACCACAATTTTAGTTAGTTCTATTCAAAAACACTCCTTTTGTCATAGAATAAGAATTTTAGTTTGTTTTAGAGAAGCAGATTAAGTTCGAAGTTGTAACTTTATGTATTGATTTTTTTTTTTTTTTTTTTTTAATAAATATTCCTCACTTTCAGATTTATTTGTTCGTGACCTTCAGTAACCTAGCCTGCTTATATCCTCATCACAAAAATGTCTAAAAGACCTTTGTCAAGCACTTCAAGAGATGAGTCAATGGAAATTGATTTTCACCGTGAAAGTAGCAGAAAAAAGTAACGTCTTGAAGCTTGTCACAGTGGTAACGTTTTTGTAGAACTTAAGAGTGCTTTTAGAGGAATTTTGAAAACTTATTACCTCAAAAACGGATGCGATGAGGTAAAAGACATTGCTTTGTTTTTAGAATCACATAAAGTAAAACTTATAGAATTGGTAAATCAACAGTTAAGTGTTAATGGTGCAGTGAAATTTAATCTTGTGTTTGAATGTACGTATATTAAACCACTTAGTGAAGAAACTCAGGCAAGAGCCTTTAAGACTAAGAATAAAAAGATTTTGTATGACTCTTCAATTGATTCAATAGTTAAAAGAATGTACAGAAAGATTTCTCAAGAAGAAAGCGAGTATCTTGACAAAGGAAAACACCCCCCATCCGGCAGAAAATTTCCCAAATTTTCTTCACTGCCGAAATTTCTTAAAGTCCGACACATGCCACTGGCCTATCTTCTTGCCGTCCATGTCCGCCAGCTTATAGATCAGAGGAGATACCTGTTCAACTATTACGTAGGGTCCAACATAGCGTGGTGCTAGTTTGGCTGCAAAGTAGTTAGTAGCATCAGACTGTACAAAGTTTCTTTTCAAGACGACGTCTCCCACTCTATAAGTCACAGGTCGTCTGCGCAGGTTATAGCGTTTAGCATTTTTTTCATGGGCTGTTTTCAGTCTCTCTGAAACCTCTTGGAATATGTCCTTAAGCTCTCGTAGTTTCTCACTAAAGGGACCACAATCCTCAGTAGATGGTACACCCGAACCATCGTTAAGAACTTCATATCCGTCTCCCGACGTAGCGAGTTCTCGCCCAAAGTTCAAAAACGCGGGTGAATGCTGTGTCACCTCATGATGCGCGGTGCGGAGTGCAAAACCTATTTTTGGAATGAATTTGTCCCATTCCCGGTGGTTGTCTGTTACATAAGCTCGCAACATAGCAACGATATCCCGATTAACCCTCTCTGCCGGGTTCGCCTGTGGGTGTAGACTTGCGTTCAGTAGTATCTTGACATTGTACTGTTTGGCAAGGTCCTTCACTGGTTTCCCGATGAACTCAGACCCGTTATCACATATGAAGTACCGTGGTACTCCGTAAACCATAAAGATGTCCTCTTCCAGGTGTTGAGACACGAGCCTTGCCGTAGCAGCTCGGAGAGGTCGTAGGACTGAGTACTTAGTAAACGTGTCAGTAATAACCAACAGGTACTTAAAGCCTCTTACTGATCGTGGCAGAGGGCCAATCAGGTCTGCAGCGATCATCTGCCATGGAGAATCAACTGCACGTCTGCTGCCCATAACGCCCGCAGGGAGTTGTTGGTCGTACTTAGTCCGTTGACATACAGCACATTTTGAAACATAAGTGGCTACATCCTTCCGCATTTTTGGCCAATAGTACAGCTGTTGGATACGTTTATAGGTCTTTGACACACCTTGATGTCCAGCAGTTGGAGTATCGTGGCATTCGAACAAGGCCTGGGATCTGAGATCTTTTGGGAGTACCAATCTCCAGTTATCCGGGTGAAGCGAGGGTTCCAGTGTGTTCACATTCTTCCACAGTTTCTCCTCCTGAGTTCGCCACTGACAATATTTTTGAGGGCCCATTTTAACCTTGTGCAACATTCCTTTGTACCACTGGTCCTGTATTGTAGCTGGTATCTCAATCAAGTCACAATGAATCACGTCTGGATGAGAGGGTTCAGTCGATATCGGTGGAGTGGTCCGAGAGAGAAGATCTGGCACAACGTTCTCTTGCCCCTTACGGTGTACTAGGTGAAAATCATAGGGCTGCAATCGCAGAGCCCAACGAGCCAGACGTCCTGTCGGGTCCTTCAAGTTACTTAGCCAAAGCAAACTATAGTGGTCTGTCACGACCGTGAACCTGGTTCCTTCCACGTAAGGCCGGAATTTCTCCACAGCAAAGATCACCGCAAGGCACTCCCTTTCAGTGGCCGAGAAGTTCTGCTCTTGCCGAGTTAATGTGCGGCTGGCATAGGCAACAACACTTTCTCCTTGCTCACTGTCTTGGCTAAGAACAGCGCCGATCCCCACGCCTGAGGCGTCACAGGAGATTGTGAAAGGCTTCGAAAAGTCTGGACAGGATAATATTGGAGCACTAATCAGGCAGGATTTTACGTCCTGGAAGGCCATCTCGGCTTCTGGAGTCCATTCGAACTGATTTCTCCGTTTCAGTAAGGAAGTCAAAGGAGTCATACGTGACGCGAAGTTGGGAATGAAGCGTCTGTACCACGAGGCCATTCCAGTAAATTGACGAACCTCCTTTTGGTTCCGGGGGATTGGGATATCCACAATCGCCTTTACTTTTTCAGGGTCGACTCGCAAACCCTCCCCACTGACAATATAGCCCAGGTACTTCAGTTCTCTCCTGCAAAACTTGCACTTTTCTCTATTAAGGGTGAGCTTTGCTTCACGAACTCTTCTAAATATCTCTTTCAAGGTTTTCAGATGGGACTCAAATGTAGATGTCACAACTATAATGTCGTCTAGATAGACGAAGACATTCGGCTCCAGCTCTGGTCCCAAGACTGTGTCAACGAAGCGCTGCCATGTTGCGGGAGCTCCGCACAGACCAAAAGGCATCGTGACGAACTGGTATAAGCCACGACCCGGTATTGCAAACGCGGTCTTCTCCTTACTTGCCTCGTCTAGTTCAATTTGCCAATAGGCGCTCTTAATGTCCAGGCTAGATAAGAATCGAGCGTCCCTCAGTCTATCCAGGATAGCGGTCACCTGTGGTAGAGGGTAGGCGTCCTTTCGGCTCACTGCATTCACCGCCCTGAAGTCCACAACAAACCTTTTACTGCCATCAGGTTTATCCAGTAACATAATTGGCGAGGACCAGGCGCTTTGTGAAGGCTCTACAACCCCTAACTGCAACATGCGGTCTAGCTCCTCATTGATGAGTTTTTGACGAGCAGGGGATACATTGTAGTACCGCTGTTTGATTGGTGGCACACCCCCAGTGTCGATGACGTGCTTCACACGGTCTGTTCTACCCAATGTTGATGGCTCATCCTCGAAATGCTCCTCGAGAAGATCTTGTAGCCGTTTTTCTCTCTGCTAGAGTTAGATTGTCTTCCGATGTGATTCCCTCAACATAACCACAAAATAAATCCACACTCTTCGTTGCAAAGTCCCACTTTCCGATTGCGCATATCCGCAACAATGTGCATTATTTCCCAGAAGTCGATGCCTAGGATTAAGGTATGCTGCAGTGATGGTACAATGCAAACCTTTAGACTTTTAGTACGGCCCTGTAAAGTTATGGGTAGATTGACAAAGCCCTGGACCTCATGGCGTGTTGAGTCGGCTGTTTCTACAAAACGTCCACTGGCACTCTGAAGGCGAGCGGGAAACTGATTCAAAATCCACATTCCATGTCCACCTAAAAACGTTTGGGAAGCTCCCGAGTCTAAGAGGGCGGTAACTTCACGGCCAAACACCCTCACTTTCAAATAAGGCCTATGGTCTTCTTGTTGGCTATGAATGACATAGTTTATGGCCGGGATGGTCTCAGTATCCAAGGAGCCAGAACCACCTACTTCCTTTCTGACCCCTTGCCTTGCCCGTTTTTTTGAGCAGCATTTTACACAGTCTCGTTTAAATACGTCCTTCTTTCCACAACCAAAACAAAACCTTCGTTTTGGTTTACTACAAAACCTGAAGCGGTGGCCCTTATCTCCACAATTCCAGCAGACAGGGTCCTGGCGGTCTGAATTTGCAGACTGTACGCTGGCCACACGTCCGGATAAAGGTTTTCGTGGGTGGTTCTGATCGTGATAAGCAAGGTCCGGTTCAAGGGTATTTTCCCTTGTAGTTGCGGGCCTTATTCTAACCATACTTAGTCGGCCCGCTTCGGCTCTACGTCCCATGGATCTCAACTGTTCAAGAGTTTGAATGCTGCAAAGTGCCAATCGATCTTGCAGCTGAGGGTGCAGGTTATTATAGATCTGTGCTAAGCGAGTAGGTTCAGGAACAGCTACTGCTAATCTTCCATATAAACCCTCCATAGCGGCTATATACAGATCTATCGGCTCATTATCTCCCTGCAGCCGGTTAAAGATTTCCTGATGAAGTCTTATGTCATAATCCGCAGGCTGAAAGACTTCTTTGAGCTCCCTCGTCAACTGATGCCATGACTGAATCCGAGTAGACGCAGCACGGTACCAGACAAGCGCTGATCCGGCAAATAAATCAACCGCAGACTCATATAGCTCTTGATGTGTGACTCCTCTTGCCCGACGAAGTTCTTCTACTCTCTCAAGAAATGCAGCGATACTTGGTCCGGAGTTGTCGAACTTTAGCCCCCACTTGTAGACTGGGACATATCTGGGCCGGGAACTAGCGCTTGTGTCGTTTTGAGTTAGTGAAAATCTGGGAAGGTAGTCGTCCTCTGGAGGTCCTCTTCTTTCTTGACCTCTCAATTCCTCGTGCGGGATTCTTTCTTCTGTTCTCTGCTGAGGTCCTCGAAGTCGCAGTTCTTCTAACTTCCATTTCTCTTCTTGCTGTCTTCGGGCTTCTTGCAGTCGTCCTTCTTCTTGTTTCCATCTTGCCTCCTGTTTTCTTCTTTCTTCTTGTAGTTTTCTCTCTTCCTTTTGGAGCCATTCCTCTTGGTGACGCCTTTCCTGTTGTAGTTTTCTTTCTTCCCTATTCCGCCATTCCTCTAGAAGTTTCCTTTCTGTCGCCAGGTTCTCGTCGTCTTCAGTGGTTTTATTTGGTTTAAATGCCAACTCTAAAGTTTTGGGCAGTTCAAAATTAGTTTCTTGCGCTCCATCCTCTGGTCGTTGAAGCTGTTGAAAACCACTTGCCGATGTCCTGGGATCCGGTTGGTTCTTCGAATCAGAAGTCCCTCTAAAAGAATCCAATAGCTCCTTACTTCTACTCAGCAATTTTTCCTTACTTTCCGCTTGCTCACTATCAGAAGATGCCCCAATCGGAATTCTCTCCACTCGGAGATGCAAATGCCAAAGACGAGCCAAAATACGATGAAACTCGTTGTCATTATTCGTGCCTTCGTAATCACTCACTAGCGAAGATAAGTCCTGGTACTTCCCTTCGCATTCCTCCAATTCCGCATCGGCATCCAAAGAGTTTACAACGGTTTCATCAACCTGGGTATCAGCCGAAAAACATTGAGTCAGACGCTTCCTCAGTTCATTAGCGTTGCCATCGGTATCAACATTCCTAATTTTAAGTTCGTACGCTGGCCCCACGTTGGGCGCCAGTTTGCCACCCCTCCTCGCGGGTTAGCAATATTGTCGGCCTCGCTCAGTGGAGAAGGGCGTGAGTATTGGTAGAGCGCCAGGACAACCAAGTTCTTGCGCAGTGACAGAGGACTACTAAGATTGACGGATACCCAGATGGTTACGGTTTGCTCGGTAATAAGGGCGCCACCTTGTTGATGGGGTGTGATAGTCGCAGGTCTCCAACAAGGAACAGTTTCCTGCCCTCAGGTATGCTCAATCGAGACCACTACCATGCACGCAAGAACTATTAGGTTTACGACACTAAGCCTTAGGTACTTAAATTAGCCACAGATTTCGGTTGATTATTTTCTAATAGTAAGTTGCAAGGTCTCTAATTAAATATCAGGCAATTAGAAATTAAAACCAATATTTCACATATTTCATTCTGTATTGCCTATTTCTCTCACAGTGCTAAGGTCTTAAACTAAATAAACAAATATTTATTTAACTTAACTTAAACTTAACTCGTTGGCCAATTGAAATAAAAATACTAAAAAATTATTACGGTAGGAGCGCTCCGATTACTAATACAAAATTACAGTGGCCAAAATCATGATGACCATATTCCTGAACTACAAAATTACAAAACAATAATTCACATGAATACATAATGGCTAGACATTAAATTAAAGTTGAGTCCCATTTGTCAAAGTTCGGAACTGGATCCACCCTGATGCAGTTATTCAGGCCTAGTCCGATAGGTAGAGGCTCCACAATGACATTGACGGAGTTAGTCCGACCTCCCAGGGGAGCACGATGGAATAAGTAGTGTAAAGTCTACTCACCAACTGGGCGGACCCAAAACACACACACGAGCCGTCGATTGTATCGTCCGTGCAATCCAATATTGAAACTTTAATTTCATAAAGTCAGTTTTATTCATTTTCTGCGGCTCATTGAAATCAGTAAACATTACTTATATTCAATCATGAAAACAATGTCCAACTTAACTTAAAAGAAACCAGCTGACTAAAACAGCAACATCTGTCACTATTGTTGGTGTGACTAACATACTCGTATTTAGCTTACAGCGGCCAGTAAAATGTAAAGAAACGTTTAATGTATAAACATAAGTACATTAAAAAAGCGCAGAATCTGCCAATTACAATGATATACAGTATTGGTTTTAAACACAAAGCATAATTATTCTGACACAGAAAAAATTAATTACGTTTGTTCTTACTTAAACTAATTAATTACAATAATTATAGTAAAGTGTATTGAAGTATTAACATAATGCATTAATGTATGCACTTTCACGGCAATGGTAGGTATAAATTTCATGACAACGGCCTTTACATTATTCTGAGTAAAACTAAATAATATACAAACATTAGGACATAAAGTTACCGATTCAATTATTTATAGAACAGTTAACAAGTTTAGTAAGGAAATTTATGAGAGACGATGCAATTGTTACGAGATAATATCTCGGCCTAATTATGTACAATTTACAGAAACAATTTGTGGTTACAGTATTTGACACTATGAACACGTATTTACAACTATTTATCTCCGTGAACTATTAAAAGACTAGATTAGTATTAATTTATTACAGATAACGTATTAATTTCCTACGTTTATCGACAGGACTTGACAATCTTACTACGAGGCCCAAGGCTTAGTTTACCGTAGATATTTAATTCTGTAAAGACAAAATTATTATACTGAAATTTTACTAACTGACATACGCAAGCGACAAAATATCAATGGCATGGTAATGGCTCACCTTAGCCTAACTCCTTTATTTGAACAGCTGATTGGCGTCTAATCAGTGACCGTTCTGTTATTGCAGCAACAATGAATGCGCGCTTCTTCATTTGGATGTAAAATTTCGTTATGTAGAGTGATCAGTTCTACATAACAATTGCTCAGGTAAAACAGAAAAGTACACGTCACAAAAGGAAGTGGTTGGACACTGTATAAAATAGATGGTATTCTCGTAAGATTTAGTAGGTACAGACCTCTCAGAGGTAGTACGTATATTCCACTACCTCAAATCATTGAAAATAAAAAAGCAGTAATAAATCCAAAAAATTTACATGATAATCAGTGTTTTAAGTGGGCCATCATTTCTCGATATGTAAAAGGTTCTCACCGAGAACGTGTAAATAACCGATATCTCAACTTACAGAATAAATTCAATTTTGAAGGAATAAGTTTTCCCACACCACTTAATCAAGTAAAAAAATTTGAAAAGAATAATCCCAATGTAAGTGTTAATGTTTATAGTTTCAACGAAAGTGAGGATGTTTATCCATTGAAGGTATGTGACAAGGAGCTTAAGGAACATTTCGATCTGCTTCTCTTCACAAACAATATAGGTATAAGTCATTACTGTTATATAACTAATTTTTCTAGATTAGTTAGGTCTCAGATAACTAGTCATGAAACACAAGCTTCTTTCTGTAAGAGATGTTTTAAAACACTTTCAGGGATCTAATTCTAAAACACAGTTAAAGAATCATATAAAAGATTGTATTTCACATAAACCTATTAAAGTTATTATGCCTGTTGACAGTGATGATTCGGACGAACCGTTTGTTTTTATCTTTTTCTAATTTTCATTACAAATACCCAGTACCTATTGTAGCTTATTGCGATTTTGAATCTATTCTAAAAAAGCCTTTAGCTGAAGAAAAGTTGTCTCAACATGTAACTGTAAAATCTATTCACGAGCCAATGAGCTTTTGTGTGTATTTTGCTTACGATAAAGACAGTCTACCTGATGAAATATTAAATAGCTTACCGAATGAACCATATTTGTATAGAGGACCTAATGCCTCGGCAAAATTTGTAGAATATATAGTAAGCATGGCAAACCTAATTGGTGATTTATTAGATGTAAACAAATCAATGCTACCTCTTACTCAGGAAGAAAAAGAAAGAGTTAAGTCAACCACTCATTGTGAATGCTGCAATTCGGAGTTTACTGAAACTTTTAACCAACCTTGTAAAGATCACTGTCATTTGTCAGGACGTTTTAGATCAGTTTTGTGTTATGCTTGTAACTTAAAGCGACAAAATCAAAAGTTTCTTCCTGTAGTAATTCACGGAAGTTCAAATTACGATAGTCATTTTATAATAAAAAATCTAGGTTGTGATGAAAGAAAAGTTGAAGTAATTCCGAATAGCAAAGAAAAATACATTTCATTTGTTAAGCATACAGAAAGTGGAATTAAATTAAGATTTGTTGATAGCTTTAGATTTATGGGAAGTAGTTTAAGTTCGCTTGTACAAAATTTAAGCTTAGACCAATTTAATCATACAAAGATGTTTTTTAACAACGAAGACTTGCCATTAGTTACTAGAAAGGGTGTTTATCCATATGAGTTTACAGATGCTTGGGAAAAACTTGATTTAACTCAGTTACCAAGCAAGGAATGTTTCTATAACACTATGACTCTAAATGACATCAGTGAATCAGATTATGAACATGCTAAAAAGGTTTGGAATAGTTTTCAATGTAAAACACTAGGTGAATATAGTGATCTTTACCTTTAAAACTGATGTATTACTTTTGTGTGATGTATTTCAAAACTTTAGATTAGTATGTCAATCAAACTACGATTTGGATCCTGCTCATTACTTAACCTTACCTAGTCTTACTTTTGATGCTATGTTTTAAAATTTACAAACGTAAAACTTGAACTTATTGAAGATTATAATCAATATCTTTTCATTGAGAAAGGTATAAGAGGTGGTATTACACAGTGTGTAAAACGCCATGCAAAATCTAATAATAGTTACATGGGTAACGCCTTTGATCCTGGAAAAGACAGTTCATTTTTAATATATATAGATGCAAACAACTTATATGGATACGCAATGTCAAAACCTATACCAAAAGATTCTTTTAAATGGTTAACCAAAAAACAAATTAAGACATTTGATGTTTTGTCTGTACCTGATAATGGGGATGTTGGTTACATAATTGAGTGTGATGTAAAATATCCTCATCGTTTACATGACAAACACAATGACTTACCGTTCTTGTCAGAAAACAAATGTCCTCCAGGATCAAAGCAAATCAAACTCCTAACTACTTTAGAACACAAAAAGAAATACGTTTGTCACTATTTAGTTTTAAAGCAAGCTTTGAATCATGGATTAAAACTAAAGAAAATCCGTAGAGTATTGAAATTTAATCAAAGCACTTGGTTGAAACCTTATATAGATTTCAATACTAAAAAACGAAAAGAAGCAAACAATAGCTTTGAGAAAGAATTTTATAAGCTTCTTAACAATGCTATGTTTGGAAAAACAATTGAAAATATAAGAAAACGTACTAATCTTGAACTGGTAACTGATTCCAGAAAAGTAGAAAAACTTGTTTCTAAACCTGGGTTCAAGAACAGAATTGTCTATGGTGAGAATATTTCAGCCATTGAAATGGTAAAGGATAAATTGTATTTTAATAAACCAATCTATATAGGTTTTACTGTTCAATTATCTAAATTGCATATGTATGATTTTCACTATAATGTAGTTAAACCTTTTTATTCCAATAAGATTGTTAACGTACTTTATTTAGATACAGATTCCTTTTTTTATGAAATATTCACTCCTGATGTGTATGAGGATTTCCTCAACCCAAACTTAAAGTGCTTTCTTGATTTGTCCGACTACCCTAAAGATCATAAATGTTATGACGAGACAAACAAGAAAACTCTAGGAAAATTCAAAGATGAATGTGTAAGTATTCCTATTTTAGAATTTATAGGTTTGAAACCTAAATTGTACACATATACAACTATGAATAATGAATATCTTACAACAAGTCAGGGTCATAGATTGAAAAAACCCAAAGGTATAACAAAATCAGTTGTAGATAAAAAAATTCACTTTAATGATTTCCTGAACTGTTTGAATAATAAAGTCAATTTAAGATGTGATGTAACATTATTTCAATCAAAAAAACATAATATCAAAACATTATCAGTAAACAAATTGGCATTAAATTATGATGATGACAAAAGGAGTGTTTGTGAAGATGGTATCAATACAATGGCTTATGGACATTACCAACTAAAATGATGTTAACAATATACATTCACCTGTTGTTATGTAAATATTGTAAATAAAACTGATTGTATACTAATAATTATGTGTTGTTATTTTTTTTCCTATTCTAATTTAAGAGTACCAAGGAAATTAAAGAGACAAAACATTTTAAATAACATTTTGTTTATTATATTTGATTTTTGAATTACATAATTTTCTTTACAATTCCAGACAATGGTAAATATTGAACCAAAGCATCATGAATTATCAAACAATATGCAGCTGTATTAGCAGGTACTTCAGCAGAAGTTTGAATTTCTAGACGTATATCAAGTGATCCAGTCTTTAGTGTTTCTAATTGTTTAGAACAGTCTATAACAAATAAAGGAGTTTTAGCTAAAAATGTTTTTTTATCGAGACAAGGTTGATCATCACATCCTGAATAATAAGAAGATTGAAATCTTGTATACAAGTCATACATTAGTGATTTATTCCCATTCAAGTTATCATATGGATAGTATTTGCTGTTGAGGTACAATTTAACATTTTCCAAACTACAAAAATCAAAATGAGATGCATTTTTAGCAGCATTGTCTTTACGATTTGTTTGAAAACCTAGTATGACGTAGCGTGGCTTTTCCATAACTGAACTAGTTTTTAACTGTCCATGTTTGAAACTGCGAGGCTGGTAAAGATGGATATTCGTTTAACTACCATCTTCTAAAAGGAATAGAAATGGGTTGATCTTTATCTACAACTTTTAAAAGAGATAATTTTATATTGTCTTCAACTTGTACGTAAGGTACTTTCCAAATAACTTTTGTCAAATTTATTTTAAAATCATGTAAAGCAGCTCCACTCTGAATGATGGCATTCTTATCACTTGATGCCCTTAAAAGTACCAATTCCTGTTTAACATTTAATAAAATATGATTATAATCTTCTACAAATCCAAGAAGCAATTTAAGAGGTACACAAAAAGAAAAGTTAGTTCTATTACTCAAATTTTCTACTGATGTAATTTTCCAACCAGCATTTTCCATCCAGTTGACATCACTTGGGCGAGATGTAAGTATATTTTTCATTGTAGTCGTAATACCAACATTTTTAACTCTATCAATTTCTGTACCACACAGTTCATATCGTATTTCATCAAACAAAAATGACATAGCATTATTTACCAACTCCGTAGTTATATCATCAGAATTGTCAGCAACCTTTATAATTTTTCCCTCAATCAGAAGGAAACTTCGACTTTGTAATGTGTATACATCTTGTTGGTGAACTGGAATTCTAATTTCATCACTATTCTTTAATGAATTCGAAGAGTATGGATTGTGAGAATGCCATTCAATATTAATTACTGAATCATCAAAATTTACATTTTCACCAATATCCAGTATTCCGTTCATGATGATAAAGGTGATTTAAATATTCCTAGTGAGTTAAGAAATATGCGGTTCCTCAATGTTAACGGCTTCACTGTTCGAGGAATACTGACATTTGGTGTAGTATGAAAGGTTTTAACTAACTTTTTTTTAGAAGATGCAGAGGTTGAGTTAAACACCAAGCCCATAGTTATTTTCCTGCTTTCTCTCTAATGTGAACGCGTAAATTAATGTTTTCACCTCTGAAATTAATTAAATCTCCGTTCTGATCTTCTAGTTTTATGTTAAATTCTGATAAATTATTTTGTTTGTAAATTGGAAGATATTGTACTGATTCAGGTCTTTCAACAATTTTAAATCCAGGTCCAACCACTGGATAAAATTCATGTAATACGTGTCCTTCGATTCCGTCTCTATATGAACCTCCTACAATATTACAAGTGATTCGTATGATATCAACTTTGTTAATGGCCACTTGACTTGATGATACATGCCATTTATTTGCATCCAATATCTTGATATCTTTATCTATAAACCCAAGTAACGAACCTAAATTGTGAGGTTTCGAAACGTCTATTCTCTTAGAGCACCATATTTCACTTTTAAGTGTATTGTTGTTTGCTTTTAACTTGAATGTTGTAGTCGGATCTATTTCTTTCAATTTATTGTTAATATACTTATGAATGTCTTCTATTTCATAAGATCCTGTTGGAAGAGATATTGTATTGGAGCCGATGTAAAGTACGTTATTGATATTTTCTTCAATATTGGGAATTGAATTGTAAGTCATTAAATCCAAAAAACCCATTTCCCAGTCATTAGATCTTGATAAATCTAAAGGAGGAAATAACGTACACTTGAGATCAGACGATCTTCCTGTAACACAAATCATTTCTTCACGAACAAAAAGTCTAAACACAAATGACCGCAGTTAAAAGTATTTTCCTTCTGCCTCGGAAAGTAATTGTATTTGATTGTAACGTGATGGGGTCCACTGTTAAAATAATCCTCCAACTCGGTCGGCGGTCTTAAATTACCAAAACTGTCAAAGTATTCTACGTTATATCCACGTTTCACATAACATACCCAATGTGTACCTTTTCCATTTATACTATCTAAATTAACAACTGCAGATTCATTATCGTTAATTTTAGGTGGTAACAGGTCTCTCATAAATACTCCTCTAAAGTATGGTAACTTTAGAAGCTTAGCACATTTTAAAATGTCAAACTGTGATAGCGGTTTACTTGGAAGCTCATCTATTATTTTCGATGAATATTTTTTTTTTTTTTTTAATCCTGATCCGGAATACGGTTTTAAATATAACCCCTTTCCGTTTAAGGTTTTTTTCATTTGCTTAGTTTTGTTCTTGTTTGTCTTTGTTTTCTTATTGTTTTTTATATTTTTATTTGTTTTCATCTGTTTCCTCTTCTGTACTGCTTTCTTCTTCTTCTTCTTCCTTATTGATCCACCACTTAATTTAGATTTCGCTTTCATAATATTTGTAACTGCCCACGCTGCGGCTTTTTCACCTACACTTGAATCTGATGCTTTAAATCTATTCCAAGCCTTTTCAGCTAAGATTCTGTCAGCGTATGCTCTGTGATTAGTATCTTGATATTTTAAGTACGCTATATCATGTTCCTTACAAGCTGCGTCTAAACCGTTAATTCCTGGATCGTTTCTACTTAATCTCTTTTGTAAATCTGTACCAGGACCGCAGTACTGATAACCTCCAGGTAAATGTAATTCAAAAGGTAAAATGTCAATTCCTCGATTTATAATAGCACTTGCAGTTTTTCCAATTGTACTTAACAGTCCGGAGCCACAATAACGACTGAAGCGGTTGTTTCGCACAGCCATTACTTAAATACATCTAAGAGACGTCTTCACTTACTGGGGACTCTACTTTAACTGAAAAAAGATCAAGCCAATTTATGTTTTTATATTTTATAACTTTATTTATCCATTCGGATTTAGTCATCTTTTTCTTACTCCTTTTGTGAATTTGATAATAAATTGCGTAGGTTATGTCGGCAATATTTTCTAGAAAATATAATTTGTTCACAGCATCGTACAGGAACTTAGGTTTAGACAGATTTGATATGGTAGCACTCTTTGCATCAAGTTCTTTAGTTGTTTTATTAAGTATTAATGTGTTATCTCTTAAATATTGCACATTAACAGCATGTTTATTGAAGTATTTTAAATTTACAATGTCATACTCCTCAACCGGTTCACTAGCACTGCATATAACTTTATTTTTCGCATCAAACTTTCCATTTTCAATCCTTAAACAGTCTTCGATGGAATCTTTTAAATATTGCACGTTAACTACATCTTGTAAATTTGAAGGTTTTCCAACATTTGATATTTTTAGATTTTCTGCATTAAACAAACTCCCATCTTTGGTCCTTAACAGACTATTGTTTTTGATGTAGTTTAAATTTACAGCATCGTTCTTCTCGGTAGGTTCTCTGACATTACACAGTTTCTTATTTTGCATATCATAATTGCCTTCGATAGTAAGTTCGAACCCTTCTCCTTTTGGACCTCTAAGAACCTTAGTCGATCGTGAATGGTGACCAAATTTATCAACACTCATGATACATGTATATCATGTGAGGAATAGAAATAAAATGAACAATATTCAACTTGATAACAATATTTATTTATTTATTCACTACAACGTTTTTTGACAATACAGGTTCTAATTCAAGTAGTTCTTCAATGATTGAGTTGATTTCATTTGAATGACCTGTGTTCCCCGCTTGTTGAGATGCTAATAATAACCTCAATCGATCTACAAGTTCATTTGGATCGTCAAAATAGACATAATTAGGTGCGGTGTTTGTTAAATTAATACCGCTCCCGGTAGCTTCTTTATTTACCAAATCAGAATGTGTTGACATGTGATGGTCTTCAAGTGTTGGTACTCGATTAATCAGAGGAGCAATTATATTTTTATATTTACTTCCTCTGTTAGATCTAATTTTTCCTGTTGCTGAATAATTCACTCTATAAACGTTAGTTTCTCTCAAAATGTCAGCATATGCATTTAAATCCTCTTCAGTATAAATATAATCGTTTGGAATGTTCATAACTATTAATTCATAAAGACCGGGTGTACCTTTATATCTTTTTCCATCTATTAAAATATCATCAACATGAATATCTATTCGTTTGTCTCCTATCATCCAAGAATCACCATCGATTCGAATACCATAATTATGGTCTAGAGTTTTACCTCCTTGTATAAGTTTTAGAAAATAATCTCTAGCAATTTTCCCCTTAAACTCACGTTCTACAAATTCCTTTGCAAGTTTTTTTCCTTGGGGTGTTTTTAATAATTCCTGTCCACTTGTTGACTCGTATACCATTTCCTCGTCAAACTGCTTTGGCGGCGGTGGTGTATTCATTTCAATATCGTTATTATCATTTGTTAATTCAGTTTCCATATAAGAATCATGACTTGCTAATCGTTTTGCAGTAGGAAGCTCTTCACTATTACCATCATCATATTCATAATCACTCTCATAATCAGGTTGAGTTGGAAGATTTAGGCGAGGCTTTCTCTTAACTCCTTGAGGATGTTGAGGTAAGTAACGTTTCGCAGGTGTTTCTTCATGGTCTTCTAAACTTTTCCTCTTAAGTTCTTTCTTAACTTCTTGCTGCTGTTGTTGAAGCTGTTCACCCTCCTCAACTAGTTTTTGTAACGGTTCTGATATTGGTTTTAATTTGTTTTTCCACATATCTTCAGTTTCTATAAGGTCACGTTTAAGTGTTCTATGTTTTCGTTTTATATTTTTTCGGAGTTCTGTAATTTCTTTGATAATATCTTCTTTTGTTTTGTTAATTTTTTCATTCTCAATTGGTTCACATTGATCGTCCTCTGTTGCTTCACTCTTCATCTTTACTCCTTGATCGTCAAACATCGACTGAAGGAGTAAATGAGATGCAAAACGATTTGTAACCTCTCCCTTTATAGTGTTACAAACGTATCAAATCCTGATCGATAACGTCCTTTATTAACTTGACTTTCTCTATCGATAACAATAAATTTATTGTTTCCTTGATCCCATACCCTAAAGCAAATAGTTTCTAAATGTATCGAAACTCATGTCAGGGTTTACATGATCATGGTAGATATGTTGCAAGTTACGATCATCTTGTTTGAAAACAACTATAAAATTAGCATTATCACGTACCAACTGTTTTGGAATGTAACTGTACGTTTGACAAATATAAAACGTATCAACATCATTATGTCTTCCCATGGAGAAGTAATTTTTTATATTAGTTTGTTTACCACAAGCTACATCATCAAAAATCATTATGGAATTCGGTTTCACTTCACTTGGGTGTGGGACTTCATCGTTGTCTGAAAACGAAAAGTATCCAATCTCAGGAAGTTTTTTTAACACACATTTCAAAAACTCATACTTTGATTGATACAATGATTTCGAGAATATATAAATATTCTCAAAAAACAGACCTTGCGGAGAAAATAATAAATTTAACATTAAGTTCGTTTTTTCCGCAGTTGGAAGGACCGCAAATTATACATCTTATAGAATTAGGTAATAATTTACCATGATGTTTTTTGTATTCTGAATTCTTCTCCTTTATTATCATATCTAAATTTATAACAGAAAATTTTTTTTTTGTTTTTCAAAATTCATTATAGAAGATCTACTTTATTAATCCAACTGTCATGTGATTTATCAAATCCTAACCAACGCACTAAAACTTTATCACCTTTTTTCCTAACAATCTTTTCTACTAAATACGTGTCTTTGTAATTGGTTTTGCTTAGTTCCTCTTGATAGAATCCTCCTTTAATGACATTTCCTTTATCATCTCTTAATATATATGTAATAGGTTTCGTTAACTGTACTTTATATACAGTATATATTTCATTGCTCCATTGAGGAAAATAACCTTTAGTAAACACTTTAGATTTTTTGCTTACTCTAACTGGATCACCAACTTTGAATTTTTGTTTTAACTGAGGAGTTTTACGGGTTTTTAACAATCCTTAATAAAATATCTCTCTCATTTAGATTTGATACATCAACAGGTTTGACTCCTATAGTTCTGTGAACAGTATTGTTATATACGTTTACAAGCTTTGGTAATAAACCGAGCCAGCGGTAACTACCTTGTTCACTAAACGCTCTCCACATTTTTACTTTTCAGTGTGCGGTTAAACCTTTCAACGATTACAGCTTTTTTATCTGAGAATGTATGATAATGATTTATGTTATACCTATTTAGTAACGATTTAACTCTAGAATTGAACCATTCAGTTCCTTGGTCAGTCTGAAAATGTTTCATAGGATATTTTAATAATATTGGTTTTAGAGCTTTCTCAATTTCAATTCCCATTTTAGACTTCAACGGTATAGCAATCGCAAATTTACTGAAACAATTAATGATTGTCATTATATATTTAAAACCCTTATTTTGTTTTTGAAATGGAATCATTTCCACCAAATCAGCTTGATACAGATCATTAATACCCTTAAGTTCAACATGACGAGTATGAAAATTCCTACGTGCTTGTTTATGCAATTCTCTTGCTATACCTGCTCTTACGCTTAATGTATTCATCATGAGGTGTATAACAAAAGTGAAAATAATAACGAAATATATTACACATAAATACTATTTATTTTACACTTATGTAACAAGTTTACAAAATGGTGAACCATTCCTGTGTTCTTCTTGCGGATCATCTTGAGGTGACCAGTGATCCAGTGTAACGCCACAGCTGATACACGTAGTTGCATCACCATCTCCAGTGTAGAATAATCCTGTTTGTACCATTTTCTCCACAGAAGGGTAAGATTTAGGCCAACGCATGAAAGTTTCTCTCATCATTTCTTCTGTTTCCAAAACAGATTTCTTATATTTATCATAATTACTATAATCTTCTTTTATAAACTTGCTCATTTCACAGTCAGGATTGTTGATTTTATGTATAAAATTTACATGTCTTATGGTGAGACTTGAGTTATCTGACTGCCACCCGCATCCACAGCAAACAATATATTCAAAACATTTTGATCGGTAAAATCCTGACGTTATTAAATCCTTTTTACTGAAATTGAACATTCTGCAGCACTCATCGTAGCCGTTTTCTGTCATCGTTGTTTACAATTAGACTGGCAAGCCAATACTGTCAATTATTTCACAATAGAGTTCATTTATCTATGAACTTTGTACAGATGATGATGATGCAACCTTCTTGGTTAGACAATAATTGCAATGCCTTCTCTTCGGAGTATTTGTATTATCTGGATAATGTTTCCGTACACTTCATACTTAATAAAATATCCACATCATATTTCATTTTATCCTGAAGCTTATCATACACGTTTTTCCACGTCCTCAGAGTGGTTTACAATAAACTCTTTTGGAAGACACTTGACTAGTTCCACTGTCATATTCTTGTATCCTTTATAGTAACACTCTTTAATAGCCAAATTTACTTTTTCAACTCTTTCCTCCACCAATTTTTGGTTTTTCAAACAATTTAACAAAACATGAACATTAACATAAGCACAGTTGTGAAAGGTATGATTAAAATTACATTGTTTCATCAAGGATGGCTGGAAGAAAATAAGATCTTAAAGTTGCTAAACAAGGACAACCGAGATCTTCTAAATTCACAACATTTACATCAAAATCTGATAGTAAATTAGTGATAAACTTCTGTTTTTCATTTCCTTTCACGTAAACGTTACCATTTAAATTCAAATTTTTAAATATATCCTTCAGTTCATTGTATTCTCTACAACCTGATCCCAAAACAGTCCATGATATTTTCTTTCTAACCAAATTACTTGTTTTTGAAGTTTATGAGGAAGTTCATCAAAATCACATGGCGGTTGAAACAGATGAAGTTCATATACTTGTGCATCTGTAGATATAAGAGCTAGTTCTTTCACTATAAACTCGTTGGAAACATTTTTAAAACCTTGAAAATCTATAATAAACTCCATTTTTATCCGTTCAATTCAGAGCCAGGTCACAGAATGATATGCAAGAAATACAAAACACGATATAAATATCTATATTTTAAAATTACGTCATAATATGTGGTTCAAAGGTTTCTGATAAGATATAATGCATAGTTTCATGTTCAACCATTGCGATGATGTCTATTCATATTTCTCTTTCGATAGTATTTACATCTTGATCTTCCGGATTTTAATTCATACAAATCTCTATTCCTTACTCCAGCATCATGCTCTAATACATGTATCGTCGCGTTCAACCTTATAATTACACCATTTAACTGTTGTATCCTCGTAATATAGTCTTCAATGTCTTTTTTAAAAGATTCATTAATTTCTAAACATTCATCAAATTGTTGACAACAATTATTTTCCGAATTCGAATTGTAATAAGTGTAATTGTCTTCTGATGTTAGGATCTCTTCAGAGGAGTTCATTCCTTCTCCACCATATAAATCATTTAAATCGTATTCACTGTCATCTTCAAACGAAAGTGTTGCTCCAGTGGGTTCATCTTTATGAAATTCACCACTTTTCTCATGTGTAATATTTAAATAATTCAAGCTTAGTAACGGTTGATCAGATGATTGTGGCGAATAGTATAAATTTATTTTTGTTTTGTTTGGTATTGCGTGAGCTATATGTGTGCTCCCATTAATCCAATGTTGAGATGTAAAATTATGTTGACTATAAACAACACAAACAACATGAAGGAAGAGTGCGTATGTTGCACTTAATATCACCATGATGGAGCAAATTATAATAATAAATACCATTGTGAAGTTTTCCATTTATAACAACTAAATATGATTAATAAGCACATTATTATCGACAATGAGTCATAGCCTAACTACGAACACAATCGAATTGCACAACAAAAACAGTAAATTCTGAAAAATCTTTAACGAGATACCGTTCACGCTTGTAATTGCTGTTTGGTATATTCATATTTAAAGTTTTTACGCACACATTTTTATACCCCTCATCTAGAGGATTAGGAGGCACATGATCGTTAACTGTCGTTGCTTTCACTTCAAACTCAATGTCTAGTATATTAGATTTGGGTACTGACAATATCTCAGTTCATTAAAAGTGATATCATCAATGTTCATGAATCGAGTATCCACAAACTCTTTGTTTTTTATACAAACGGATCGTTACCCACGCGTTCATAATAATAATAATGATATTGAATCACAACGCGAGTATTTTCCTCACTAGATGAAACTTGAGAGTTCTGAGTTGGTTCACTGCTATTACGTGAAGTGGTTTGAAATGTTTAAGCCTTGTACCATTTAGAATCTCCGAAAGTCCACTTGGTAGACGATACGAATCCACTCTGAACAGGTCGAATTTCTCCAGTTTTTTTTCTATTATAACATTAAATAATCGTACCCAAGCATCTCACACAAAATTTTCTTCTTGTTGACAAGTGTAAACAATAACATCACTGACGTCAGTAACGTCCGTGAACCTGAGGTCAGTAGACCGCGATACGAAACGTAAACAATAGTGACGCGTGCTAATCTCCGATAAGACGTATCAAAATGCTTTTAATTGAGCTCAAGGTTATCTGGCGCGTGCCAAACCGGAAAAAGTCGAAGGTTATCTTTGATAAGCCTTATCTAATTGATTTTTAATTGGGGTCCGGGTTATCTAGCGCGTGTTTATCATTGGAATGCGGAAAAGGTCAGAGGTTATCACTGATAAGGACCCCCCGCAGAGAGATAACATTCTGTCCTAGAACCTACAATTTACTACTACTATAATTAATGTCCAAACAGTTTTGTATTGAAGCAGCCCACTTATACATTGAGTATTACGATTAGTTCCCCATAACCACAATTACGGTACAAATTCAATGCTATCCGTAAAGTAGTTGTAATAAGAGGTGACAGACTATATTATGATCATTACCTTGGAATGTTTATTACAGACTTTCTTAACACATTTTTATATTATAATTCTTATGCTATCCGCGGCTTCGCAGTCCTTGGTCTACTCTGCCCAATCACTCATGTTGTAATATGATGGTCCTCTATGGTATATTGAAACGTAAGTAGGCATATCATCAGGTTAATATTACCTGAGTGTTTATAGATAGACCATTAGAGGCTGAGGAACTAACACTTATATAATGATTGTCACATATATACGCACTTCTGGTTCAAATTAACTATATTTCCGATGGCACAACCAAGTTTGACTCTTGTCACTTATCACTTGCTACTCACTTTCCACTCGTCACTTGCTACTCAGTTTAGGAACAATAAGGAGCAGTGGAACTGTTACTCTAGTTACATCTAATTAAACCTAAATATATGTATAAAATATTTAAAAGAATTTGAATGTATAGAGTAGTGGTTCATTTGAGTAGTGCTTCATTGGTGGTGGCAAGGATGATAATTCGTTTACAAAAATTTATTTTCATAAAACGCCCGATATCTAACGTTTAGACTATCTAATAACAGTGATTGACCTAATTGCAATATGAATATAGTACAATGAAAAAGTGAAAGACTTAAAAATTACGATTTATTATGATGAAGACTATACTGATATAAAGTACAATTTATAGAGTATTCAACTAAATTCAATCCCAGTCACTTGAGTCTTCATTCAATTATTTCAATAACCAACCAATACGGTTTAGCAAAATACGTTACACCTGTAAAACGATGTCAGATAGTAACAGAAGCAAAATCAGGGTTCTCCAAGCATAAGGCAGGTTGACGGGGATGTTAATCCCCTTTTCGTGCCTTTCTGGGAAATAATCCCAATAGCTGCAGGACAGATAGTGTTCCTAGACCGTAGATGAGTTTTCGTGTAGTAGGGCAGGTACGGATAAATTTTTGAATATGTGCATGGAGGGTAGAATTCAATAATGAGCGTAATCGGGTGGGATGGGTAGTCCTTGGGTCAGTGGTGTCTGGGTAGTGAAGCCCAGGGCGGGTTGACCAACAGTGCCCTAGATCTCTGCGGGACATCCAGTCTTTGATTTGGCCCCACTCAGACTGTTCAGCCGCTGACAAGCTTGCTGTTGGACATAGTTGTAGATCGATGGTAGACAACAAAGTATCACTCCAACAGTCAAAACCCCTGGCTAATAACGTCAATTTAAAGAAATTAAATAAGTATTGATCAGTTTTATATACCATTTTAATTCTTTTATTATTTGTTACATTTTCCTGCTACTAGTAAAATTGCATCATTTTATTTTATATTTAGCCCTTGATATTTATATAAAGATGAAGGTGTCCTATAATCTTCATAAAGATAAATAGATATAATGTTTGATTTTATGAAATAATCATGTTTGTGTAATACATCTGCGAAGCAATA
This sequence comes from Homalodisca vitripennis, assembly GCF_021130785.1. Taxonomy (NCBI): domain Eukaryota; kingdom Metazoa; phylum Arthropoda; class Insecta; order Hemiptera; family Cicadellidae; genus Homalodisca; species Homalodisca vitripennis. Next base: position 36,334,468 of record NC_060214.1, read on the forward strand.
ATTAAACCGCCAACCACAAAGGTGTTACTTGGAGAGACTTCCTCATTTAAATATGTCTCAACACAAAGGACGTAACTAGACAGACTCTGCCGTTGTGCTCTGAAGACCTGTTAATGTAATAAACTATTGTTTAGATAAGTTTTCTTTTATATAGATATTTTAACTTGTAAAATACACTTTAGTTTAAATATTGTATTTCGCTAAATACGTACCTAACTATGTAATATAATATCCATAATCCTTTTTATTAATATTATATTCGCCTGTACAAAATTCTTTTCGACAATATATAAAATGCAGTTTTTTCCAAACGAATAGCTTTCAAAATTGAAATTCCTCGCTAGAGACGAAATAATAAGCTATTTATGGATTTTTTTATGTAATTAAAATTTCACTTAGTCAGTTCCATAATTTTATAGCAGATACAACTCAATAATGGAATAGTATCATTTAGTTGTAGCCAGGTATGTGTGAGCCACCGCTGAGTTGTAAAGTACCGACATAAAACTGTTCACCTGGCGTTTGTGTCCTTCGTAAACCAGTATCAGCTCGCGCAAGACTCTTTCTTGCAATTCTTGGAAGTAATTTATTGAAAGTGTTTATTTTACACTATTAATATTGGGTTACAGTATTCATCCTTGACACAGGGAAACATGACATGAATATTTTAAGTAGTGAGCTGAAAAACGCTTGTCTACGTGTTCGTCTGCCCGCACGATATCTCTCTCTCTCTCTCTCTCTCTCTCTCTATATATATATATATATATATATATATATATATATATATATATATATATATATATATATATGTATGTATGTATGTATATGTATTTATTTATAAATATATATATACGAACTGTTATACAAATGTGAACATTTTCATGACACTTCATTTCTATTTAGACAACATTCCAACAGCATACAAGAATGCATAACCAGAGTGTAATCACGACATTTTAACATTAAACAATAACACGGTGTTGCCTGACAACCCCAACACATAGAAATCATCACTTAGTGAGGTTGTGTGTGGGCTTTTATCATCTAAACACTGTTTTCAAAACCAACTTTATGGTCAAAATGTGAATATAATCTTATTGTGTGAAAAGATATGACCAGAATGAGTACACATTTAAGATGGTGTAAGCCTATGCTTTGGATTTGGCTGGGCGTCATTGAACCATGTCACCCCTACTGTCTGTCTGTCTGCCTATTCGCAGGTTATCTAAAGATCGAAATGAGCTATAGTTTTTTAATTTGTATTCAACCTCAGCGAGCCTATTACGCGATATATGTTGTGGCGTACTAATACTGCGATCAAACCTAGTTCGCCTTATTTCTGTTCACAGTTAACTTAGCTCATGTTCATAAAAATTTACATATCAGATTTAATTATTTTATCTATATTATAATTTCTGCCAAAAACACTAATATGCATTTAAGTCCGGTGTCCCACAGGTTTATATGCATACCAAAGCATTTCTTCTTTTTAAAAGAGTTATTTTTTACATTATATCTTAAGATGAATATAAATAAATTTGTGGCAATATCTGATACTCCATCGTCAAGTCCCTCGTGTACCACAATGTTGGGTTATTCACGCAATGAGAATTTTAGAATGTTTATATATTTCTTTAAACCATACACGTTTACGACTCTACTGACGGTACCGGCATTTGTATGAATATATGCTACTTCTTAATATAAAATTTATTCTTATTTTACACTAATGTTACATGTACGTTAATAGTTATTAATGCATAATATTAATTTAACAAGAAATCGATTAAGAATAAATTTCACTGCGATTCAATATAGGAATATTTGATTTAAATTATAAAACATTTTATGTATCAACGATGTTGACTTTGGTTATTATTATTGTAAGAGTAATATGGCAATCTCTACTATTTGCATGCTATGGTTCTATTGAATTCCTGATATATAATCAATTGTAAGGTAAAACTGCTATACAAATAAAACCATTATTTCCTCACTCGGATGGCTGCGACAACTTAACCACATTTTTGCACACCTTCTCCGCGTGTGCGGTAATAGATGATTTAACGAAGCGCCATCATTGTTTTGACGATGATGACACTGATAATACCAGTCTTACCTTGTCATAAGACAACTGACAGCGTAAGCCGTTTCCAGAGGTTTCGGTTGAGTTATAGCGTGGTATGGATATCGACAAAACGTCTTCAGTTTCAGTGTCAGAGTTTGCTAATGATTGAAGTCCCAAGATTATGGTATAAAGGATTGTCCATTGTTTTGTTTTTAGTACGGATTCAAGAGATTGGGCATTTGAGATTGAAATTTATGGTTTTACCAGGGATTACTAAAATTGAGGTATCAGATGAAACTTCCATCATGATTGCAACCATGCATGTCATCAATTTTATTTTACCTCTTTGTGAACGTTTGGCAGGCCACGAGCTGCTCCCAAGTGAACTCTTTAGACAACTGTGTATTGGAAGGAGCAGGAAGCTTCGGCACTGCTGACCATACCTTTAATCCAGACAAGTACAATGTGTTACCACCATTATCAGCTGACAAAGTTATGCTGGCCTAAGAAGTTACAGCTTCCGCAATCACCAAAGTTAAGGTTAACTTATTTACTAGAAATCAGATTCTGGGGAATTACCTAGGATCGAACTTCATTGTAGGGCCCTCGAATGCTTAAGGGGAGTAAGTACTGGGGGATAAACTAACTCATGAAGCGATCAAAAAGTTTATCTTTCCTTCCACTAAGGACGACAAACTGCTGTAAATTAAAAATCTGAAATGTTAAAAAGACAACCATCATACAATATAGGACCCACATAGTTACATTTTGACATGTTATGGAATTTAATTTAATCAGAATATATATCGTAGCACTCAATACATATATTATAGGTTGCTTTAAATATGAAATAAGCATTGGTTCACAAAACGTATTTGCTCCACCGAGACTCGAACCCGGATCTCTCACTTGCCGGGTGAATGTGCTACTATTACACCCCAGAGCCGTTTCTTTTTACGATTCAAATATTTACTATTTGACCGTATCTGTCACATATGCATTTAAATAACCAAACTAACATATATACGGGGTGTCCAGCAACCATTCGAACAAACTTTGCCACATTGTTCAGCAGGCCAAAACTAACAAATAATGCAATATAACAGGTGCCCTATTTCGCTTCGTTTAGCGTCTGTCAGTCTGTATGTGTTTTTTGGGAAAAAAATTACTACTCAAAAACCACTTAAGATACAGAATTCAAACTTAACAGTTATGTTAACCTAGTGTTGGTCCTTTTCAGTAAAAAAAATTAAACAAATATCTCATTGCATTTCAAAATGGCGGCCGTTCAAAATTTTCAAATTGTATTAGCTTTTAAACGGCTACTTTGACAACAAATTTACCAGGATAACTTTTTTTAGCATATTTTATTAAAAATTCAACAATTTTTGTTTAAAAAAGATTGAATAACAAATAACTGAGTTACAGCACCAAACGTAAAAACAGGTTAAATCCATGCATTGCAAGTACATACAACAATGTAGTGGATTTTTACGAATAAACTTTTTAAGGCTCTTTATTATAACAATATTATAACCTGAAATTTAATATTTATTTTTTTAATTTGTTTTAAGGTAAATTTAAAAAAAGTTCTTAACCAATTGTGAATCCTGGTTTTTAAATCTTAAAAAAAATGTTAATAGGGCTACGTTATGGTTGGGTATAGAGTTTTCTTACATGGCAATTGTGTGAAACAGCGTAATTAATTCAATGTGTTTAAAAAATTTTTTGAACATGATATTTTTTATTAAGAAATCTATGATTACATTACTGTAAAACTTTCATAATCGTTGCTCAAAGTGGCGTCCTTGAAACTCGTTGCAGATTCTGAAGCGTCGTAAGCACGATTCTCTCACCCCTTCAAAAGGATTACTGTCTTGAATAACTGCAGCGGCCTCAACAACTCTAGCTACTAGATCCATTTCATTCTGTATGGGAGTGGTATGTACTAATTGCTTCATGTGTCCCCACAAGTAAAAATCAATGGGTGTGAGGTCAGGTGACCGTGGAGGCCAAGGGACGGGACCTCCACGTCCAATCCAACGATCTCCATACACTTCATTCAAATGTTTTATAGCAATCAGGGAAAAGTGGGCCGGTGCTCCATCGTGTTGGAACCACATTCTTTGTCTAGTTTCAATAGGAACATGTTCCATCAGCTCAGGTAAGATTTCCCTCAAAAAACTTCATAAGTAGGGAGTTTTACGTCCGTTCAGTCTGTTTGGTATAATGTGTGGCCCAATCAAATATCCGTCTACTATTCCAGCCCATATATTGACAGAAAATTTGTGCTGAAACTTACGTTGCACAATTTCATGAGGGTTCTCTTCAGCCCATAAATGGCTGTTTCAGCTATTAAATATGCCATCTCGAGTAAATGACGCTTCGTCAGTAAAGAGAACATACCTTAAAAAATCGGGTTCATCAACTAATTTGTGAAGGAACCAACGAGAGCAGTCTACCCTGAGAGGAAAATCTGCAGGTTCTAAGGCTTGTACTTTCTGATGTCTGTAAGGGCACAAACGTTCTTCATTTAACACTTTCCACACAGAACTTTTGCATACATCAAAATTATGAGCAATAGCGCGAACGCTGGTGGAGGGGTTTTCTTCTACGAATAATAAAACCTCTTCTTCAAAATCAACAGTCCGTACGGATTTTACCCGTTCTACAACATTATTTTTCAAATGTCCAGTTTCCTTAAGACGAATATGAACGGCACTGAAGACGCTATGAACTGGGTGCAGCCTATCTGGAAAGCGCTCTCTGTACAATCTGCTAGCTAATCTGGCATTGCCTCCAGCAAGTCCGTACACAAAGTGAATATCAGCATACTCTTCAAAAGTAAAACGGGTCATATCGTACAAGAAACAAAGTAATAAAAGAAATTTAAATTAACAGGAAAAAACTAACAGGAATTACAAAGAAGAACAGAACATTCAAACAGTGACAATCACGTTCAAAACATAGACTTGCTCAACAATGTCTTGATAGTTTGTTTATTAGTTTTTCTTCATTTAAAACACCTGATTTGGTTGCTGATTTTTGGTCAGCTGTTTTCATGTAATATTATGCTATTGTTTTTTTAAGAGCATTGTGAATAGTTTGTTTGTTTTTTATTTGTGTGTGTGTAACACATTGATTACTGTAAATGGAACAAAAATGATTGTAATATTTTTTTAGGTTATAATAATTGTTCAGTATTTTAATAAAGAACCTTAAAAAGTTTATTCGTAAAAATCCACTACATTGTTGTATGTACTTGCAATGCATGGATTTAACCTGTTTTTACGTTTGGTGCTGTAACTCAGTTATTTGTTATTCAATCTTTTTGAAACAAAAATTGTTGAATTTTTAATAAAATACCTACGCTAAAAAAAGGTATCCTGGTGAATTTGTTGTCAAAGTAGCCGTTTAAAACCTAATACAATTTGAAAATTTTGAACGGCCGCCATTTTGAAATGCAATGAGATATTTGTTTTATTTTTTTTTTCACTGAAAAGGAACAACACTTGGTTAACATAACTGTTAAGTTTGAATTCTGTATCTTAAGTGGTTTTTGAATAGTAATTTTATTCCCAAAAAACACATACAGACAGACAGACGCTAAACGAAGTGACATAGGGCACCTGTTATATTGCATTATTTGTTAGTTTTGGCCTGCTGAAACAATGTGGCAAAGTTTGTTCGAATGGTTGCTGGACACCCTGTATATATATCACGAATCACGCTGAAACTGCTATACGGATTGTGCTGAAATTTGGAACAGGTATAGCTTTTGGTCTGAATTAACACTTAGAGTGCTTTTTACCACCCATATCACATTCATTTCACCAAATAAAGTCGAATTTAAATTGAACAATTGGTTTGCTAACATTCGAATGTTATGATATTGGAGTGTTTTACATTGGATCCGGCAGATTGCGCTAAGACACGTAATATAAATTGAACTGATACTTAACAGCTGTTAACACTTTCAGCTGAAGTTCATCAAAGAGGCAGGTGTTTACATATTTAAATTTTAGTAAATATTGAATTATTGTAAAGTGTTTAATCAGTATTGTAATGCAGATTGCAAATACGAAGTTATTTAATTTTAAATTTATATTGCGCCAATGATCAATAATCCATCTAATACAATAGAAATGCTATTTATACGCTGTTATAACAACTGCCTTATTGTATAAAACTGTGAATGTTTGCACATAACGTAATCTAATCTGGTTATTTCCTTTAACATTGTGTATGACCTTTTTACTGTAGTTATTGAAAAGAAAATGGAGATAACATTGCCCTATTACTTGAAGCATATTAATACCCCTAATACATATTTAGTGATCGATAAAAATATCAAAATCACTTACTCGTCAAAATTTAACCTAAGTTGAATTCCGAAACCAACATATGAGATCATTGTTTTGGTTAGTGCAACGTCATAAATCAATTGTGGAACTGTAAATAGATTAAACCGGGGGTGAATTTAAACGACCAGAACAGACCCATTTGACCGCAGCAACTTTTTAGTTGTACGATACACATTCGTCTTTGGGATACAAATGGTAACTCTTATTGTTACTGAAGCCATCGAAGAACTTCAATAAATTATCATGGAATGTGGGAGGGAAATACTAATCTTATAAAAACAGTTTAACTTTACGACTTCAGGATCCCTAACCTCTGTTCTTTAAACTTAAATCTAAATTGGATGAGATTGGAATAGCTTTGAGTGACTATCGATTATCACTAGACTGTTTATTATGTCATACAAAAAGAATACATAGATATATTGTCCAGTTTTTTCAACTAAAAATTGCGTGCGAAGCCGCGGGTAACTTCTAGTTATATATAAACAAAGCTTCGTGCAGATTTTGAATACAAATGTTCATTAGTTCTCGAGATATTGTGTGGATAGGCAGGCAGAAATAAAGCCCATCGAGTGATAGGCTTCGTTAACGCTCGGCAAATAAACGGATATTTACCTATAACGATTATCGCAAATAAGATCTATGGGAAATGTATAAACTGAAGAGTTGAAACAACAAATCAGTAACGACTCAGTGTAATTGTATCAGAACAATAGTTGGTATTAATATTAACGTCAACCATTTCGGAGCATCCATGTTATTCATTATGATAATGTATGATGTGTTTGCTAAAGCTATTCATCATTTCGAGCTGCAACTTTTCACCCGTTATCACCACAACATACTGTAGCCGTCTGCAATTTGTCATTTACTGTCAAGATTAGTGAACCATGTATATATAAACCATTCATCATATGTAATAGTTATACTTCTATGAGCTTGCAATTGAAATATCCATTACTGGCTGAATTATACTCAAGGGTATGATTCAAGAGGCTTGAAAAATTAATTTCTGTTTGTGTGTCTGTCTGTCTGTCTGTCTCTCCACGATGTCTTGGAGCAAACCGGTCTAAAGACTCGAAACGAAATGTTGCATTAGCCTTATTACTATATAGACACGCAATAAAGTAATCAGGATTATATTCATGTCCAGTTATTACTTCGCGGAGTGCCGTTATATAGAAAACATTTGGATGTTTTTCGTTTTCTTAGTACTCTTTAAAAAATTAGTAATAATAAACATCACCTTCAGAGGCTTTCATGCCCAAGTGAGTATTTTATGGCGAAGGTGTATAAAAGTTTAGTATGACAAATAATTGAAGTGTCATTAAATGTGTCTTCTCCATAACTAGCAGCAAATAATCAATGGGAAACTATAAAGTCTACTTCATATGGATTGGGCGAGGAATTGTAGTCCAGGTCAAGATCAAAGATCAAGTTAGGATCTTTGTTTTAAAAGTAGGCTAAGGATTTGGAGGTAGAGCTTTTAATATAAATGTGTTCTTCACAGTCAAGCGATCATCCAGGGCACTTTTACAACAACCTATGTCTCACAACACACCCTGGGTGTAAACCACCCACTAAATATGACCTACAAGTAGTCGGATTATATGATCACACCTCGAGTTTCAGTAGGTCTACCGATAAAAATCTGTTTTTTGCATTTTATAAATACTTTAAAATCATTTATACTTTTAATTATTAAGTAATTTATTTACAGATTAATTCATTTTTAATGCCAAGTGTGACAATATTACTATAGATATACTCTAAGACATGCCTCAACCAGTCAAATACTAAAATCGATTACGAGTTTCGGTATAAAGGTACCATTAACAGGAAATAAAAACTCAGTACAATATTGGTGTTAGTCAAAACTATTCATCTTATTGAAATACAGAACACACGACACGGCCACAATAAAACCGTTAGACCTACCCGGTCCGCCAATTTCAACTCTCTCTATGTTTGTAACGTCAACATAAAAAATGAAGTTACGCAAAGGATAAATCACCGCTCAGCTGATGACTCTGTAATTAGTACTAAAGCGGAGAGTAAATTAATTCTTTTTTTTGCTCGTTAGTGTCCTGTACATTGTGTAACTATATAAAACTGTATAATAGTTTTGACGAAGCTAACCCCGATAACACTTTATATAAAGGTTGTAGTCTTTTAAAATGCGTAATTTCCTTTGGTCCAAGGAAGAACTTTATTCTAAGGAAAGGGTAAAAGGTCAGTCCTTCAAATTCTAATACACCTTTATATCTGTTTATTTGCAGTAAACTTTACTTTAAATTCGATATTTAAAAACAATGGACTTTAGGTAGTAAAATTCCTTTAACAAAACAGAGTATTTGTTTTCTCAATTAATAGCCGCTCACCACTAAGAGCTTTCATCCAATCAAAGCTTTTGTCTCCCAACAAGAGGTCAAGAACAATAGGACTATTGTTTCCAGTGTGGTTGATGTTCTTTTGTTATTAAAATACTAAGCCGTGATGGAACTAGGGATAATTAATTATCAGAACACCCACATTCATTATAACATTTATAATAACAAAACTCTATTCTGAATATCCGAGAATATATTTGGCAAATTTTTTTTCATAGACTGAGATACACTGTTGGTAATATCCCTCCATTTCTGTCAGTTGTAAACCTTAAACCTAAAAAAAGAGATGGTTGATGTTCTTTTGTTATTAAAATATTAAGCCGTGATGGAACTAGGGATAATTAATTATCAGAACACCCACATACATTATAACGTTTATAATAACAAAACTCTATTCTGAATATCCGAGAATATATTTGGCAATTTTTTTTTCATAGACTGAGATACACTGTTGGAATATACCTCAATTCTGTCAGTTGTAAACCTTAAACCTAAAAATAGAGATGACACAATTTACTAACTTCTACATTATATAATAACTAATACTGAATTATAACACATATTCCAACATTAGTTTAATTTTCAGAATCGAGGATTCCATCTTCAGGCAACTTCACAAATGAATAAATTTATATTTTTCTAAACAATAAGTTCAAAAATAACATATGGTAAAGGATTTGGAAAAATGGTTAGCTAGTGTAAAAACTTTTAATCTAGTTACATTTTAATATTCTTTTGAATTGTAATGAGATACTATTTTATTAATTCTTTTTATATCAGAATAATCTAAAACTGTGCCAAATGTGATAAAATTTTATTTGGCTAAATTTCTGTCGTAAAACTTATTTATTACTTTTTTTATGTGAACCACCTCTTAATAACGGTTGCAGCCAAAGACAGGGCATAGCTTTTATTTGTTTGTAAATATTGATTTTTTTAAATACAATATGTTTATAAGAGGGAAGCAGTGCGGTAAGAACGTTTGTACGTAGTCGACGCTAACCCAGTTTCTGATCACAAACCCTGTGTGAGGGGTGTGGTTCTCCTGAATCAGAGGATAAAAACTCTATTGTTTGTCCTTAGACAAATATTGCCCTCAACTATTTGCTTAACAACTGGTTGATTACAATTTTAATTACGGCTATTACAGTAAGAAGGGATAGAGTTGTATTGTTAATACCAGGATAATGTTTTTATCAGGATAATTAATACCAGGGTAATGTGAAATTAGTTATATCAAATAAGGAAAAATTTAGCCCTTTTAGACAAATGTAAAATATGAAGTATACAAATTTAAAGTTTCGTTCAAAAACATTTACTAGAAAAAATCAAGTTCACTTAAATGAGAATATGATATCATAATTCTGAGTCAAATAATTATACATCTAAAAACAATTTCAAGATTGGTGCGTTCTAAGTAAGATTAGTACATTTTTAAGTCTATTGCTCTTATTAATAATGATAAATACATCCATAACATTTAATTAAGTATCATGAAAACAACAAATTCACTTATATTTCATAATAATTCTTTTCTATTTAAGAAAAAAAAACTATTAAGTTTTATTCAGTGGATGGCATTTATATTTTGAGAGGTACTCTAGTGATACCGAAGCTCTCCACCATCTACAGAGTGAAAGAGTACTGAAATAAAAAAAACTGTAGACGGATTTATAATTGATGTCCAAACGGTTTTGTATTGAAGTAGCCCACAGTGAGTATTACAGTTAGTATCCCGTAATCCCAATTACTGTACAAATTCAATATTGCCCATAGAGTAGTTGTAAGGAGAGGTGACTTGAATTTTCATTACAGACCTTCTTAAAAATGTGTATATTAGAATTATTATACTACACTAGCGGCTACCCTCGGCTTCGCACGCGGTTTATAAAATCAGTCCGTGGCCCACTTTGCCAAAGCACTTATGATGTAATATGATGGTCCTGTATGGTATTTTAAACGTAAGTAGGCATAGATCAAGTTCATATTATTTCAGTGCACATAATTACTTACAGACCAGGGGTTGAGGAACTAACTTTTATATCATGTTTGGTCCGTATATAAGTACTTCTGGTTCAAATGAAATATGTTTCTTTAACTCTTGTCACTTGTCACTTGCTACTTTACTCACTTATTGAAAATTAAGGAGCAGTGGGGCTGTTTTTCTAATTACATCAAAACTCAAACCTAAATCTTTAAAATAATCGAATCACGTTGTCAAGGATTATCATTCGTTTACAAAAACTAATTTTCATAAAACGCCCAAGATATATCCAATCTCAAAACACCAATTGACCTAAATTTCAATATAAATAGAGTGTAATGAAAAAGTGAACACTTAAAAACTATGATTGACTACGATAACGAACTTACGGATATAAAATAAAATGTATAGATAGTAATAAGTAGATTATTAAGTATTCTGGCTAACTTCAACTTCGGTCACTTGATAGAGCCTTCATTTCAATGTCAAAAGCCAACCCATATGGGTTATCAAAATAAGGTAACACATATGAAAGCGTACTCTTATGAACATAACGCTAACCAATGAAAACAGTAGCAAAACCAGTGAGTAGTTCTACAAGCTTAAGCCAGATTGACGGAGATGTTAAGGCCCTCTTCTGGTAGTTTCTAGGAAATAATCGCAATGGCTACAGGACAGACAGTGCTCCTAGACCACAGTTAAGCTTTTGTGCAGCAGGGCAGGTTAAGATAACTCTTCGAATATGTGCGAGGAGGGAGAAGTTCAATAGAGAACGTAATTGGGTGGGATGGGTAGAACGGTACTTTGGAATGATCCGGCTCATTCGGATCAGATCACTGAAATGAACCGGGTCATGAGCCGGATCTTCTGATTATTTAGATCACTGACGTCACTGACTCAAACTACACCGTGCCATCTGCCAATCAGATAATTGAAGGAATCAATTAAAAATCAAACAATTTGATAAACTATTTTATCTTGATGCAATCAAATATTTTAGTTAAAATCATCAGTGTTGTTTTCAGTATAAAAATACTATTTAAAAATGTATTTCGATGATATTTCGTCCTGTGTAACATGAAATATAATTGATAAAAAATCATCGTTATTATTATTTGTACTATAAAATACATTTTAATGCTTCAAAGGCTTTGAAAGTAAAATACTATAGTTTTAAACGAGGTGCAACTGTCGTCTATAATAAATTCAGATTTTAAACGGATTTCCTCTATGTCTAGCAGATCACTCAGATACTAAATAGCTAAGACAACCGAAGAATGTAAGACTGGCTGGCGACTCTCAGCTCACGGGTCGCGACGCGATGGTTCGTTCAATCAGGAGTCGCTCACCAAATGACCCGGTTCATTTCATCAAATGATCTGACGGATCTCATATCATTACGTGACCCGGATCAGTGAGCCGGTTCGCTCGTAATCTGCACATCACTTGCGGAGTAGGGTACCCTCCCGGGACACCCACTCTTTGAAGTGGTTGAACTCAGACTGTTCACTCAGTCGCTAACGAGCTTAGTGTTTGACATAGTTGTGGATTGATGGTAAACCCGTGGTACGAAGTATATCTGCGTCAGCTAGAACAGTAAAAAGAACATCATTATATAGAAATAAAACCATGATTGACCAATCTTAAATACAATCTTAATTCTTTTATCATTTCTTATATTGTACTGCTACTAGTAAAACAGTACCATTTTATTCTAGATTTAGCCCTCGGTATTTAGATAAAGAAACAGATGCTTTATATTTTCATAAATATTATGTTTAACTTTATGAAACAATTTATATTTGTGGGTTACAGTTGGTTCTGTGAAACAATAATTAAACCTCAAACCGCAAAGGTGATTATCAGAGTGACTTAAAATCCGTATTCATCCTTATTTAAACAATGTGTCAACACGTATGTTACGTCGGTGATTCTTGGAGAAACTTCCTCATTTAAAAATGTGTCACCACATATGACGTAACTGCACATACTTCGATGTGCTCTGAATATCTGTTAATGGTATGAAGAAATCTTATGATACGTTTTCTTTTATATTAATTTTTAAAATTTTTTATTACACACTGTGCATGTAATTTAAACATATTATCTCACTAAAGATGTACCTATTTAGGGTATATAATAGTCAAAGTACTTTTTATTAATATTTTATTTACTTGAACAAAGTATATTTGTACAATATGAGAAATCCCGTTTTTACTAAACTAATATCTGTAAAGTTTAAACTACCCTCACTAAATACGATTTACTAATACAGTAATAATCTACTTATTATTATAGTTACTTTTTTTGTATGAAATAAGTTACATAATTTTATAACAGATATTATACCCCAATGTTGTAACAGTACCATTTAGATGTAGTCAGGTATGTGTAAGCCGCCGTTAAGTTGTAAGGTACAGATATAAAACTTTTCATCTGTGGTTTATAACCTTCGTAAACCAGAATCAGTTCACACCAGACTCGGATTTCTTGGATGGAATTTATTGATAAGAGTTTATTTTACACTATTATATTGGGTTACAATTTTCAGTCCTATCAAATGTAAACGTGTGAATTATGCATATTTGAACTTGGGTAGTTTAAATTGTCACTATCTTTACGAATTTGCTAGTGTAGGCTCAGAATGGTCACACATTGCTTGAATTTGGTCGATGAAGAATTGAAGAGGCTCATTGTCATGTCATCGAAATATGCTGCTAATAGAATATCCCTTAGTTAACCAAGATAAAAAACGAACTGATAACTTAATAATTACAACAAGAACAGTTTCTTAAACAAGCTTAATAAATGCTAAATCTTCTTTGTTTTGTATCAAGTAAATATGATTATTTATATTCTACATTTCCTTACTATATACAGACAACCGTCTCCACTCTGAAAAAACAAGAGTAATATAGCAGCTTGGATGATGTAGCAGTGTTGTATGAAGTCCAGAAGTTAGTAGACCGTAATGAGCTCACTTCAGTCTTTAAGAATTCAATCTTGAAGTTCCCCAAGGTTCAGTACTCGATCCAGTACTATTTTTTATTTAAAAGAAAACGTACCTTACAGTATAACCCCAAATCAAGTGTATTTATGTACTTTATTTAAATAAATCAAATAATTGTTTTTTTCACTTCAGTAAAACATAAATGTTTATAGGTAATCTCCTTGAATAATTAAAAACTTAATAATAACATCCACCAACAAAGCTTGAGAGATGCCTCTCAATTTAGATTTCTAATTCAAATCTGTCACCACGCAGTAAAAGGTCACTCTACTTCAAGTTTATTAAACCATATTATAGTTTACACCATTTCTAATGAATAAATATTTATGGTTTTATATAATATTGTTTTTACAGCATGTCACTGTAGTACTGACTGCTAATTGTTTTTAGCCTTAAATAAAATCACAATGAACTAAAAATCCATCATTTTAGGGGCAGATGGCTTTTTCCTGAATATTTTTCAAGTAGGAGAAGACGTATGTATGATTCCACTAAAGGATCTATCGTTTCCCTTCAATCCTACATCGGTTTTTCAAATGTTGACTGATTTGAAATCCGATTTCTTTGTAAGCGTCCGTGAGTTGTCTGGGCTCTAATCTTGCATAGGTTTTCTTGTACTTCAGCTTGTTGTGAATAGTTTTGTGGACAGTTTCAAAATTAGCATTTCTTTTTAGATTTACCAATTCAACAGTGATACGCTCTGAATTAATGCGTTAATCCAAATTCGAGGAGGAAATCCCTCCCAAAAATTCAAAATAATATACAGATAAATCATTACAATATGTAGTCCCAGCACATGTTGAGCCATTTCTATGGGTATCTCTCATACACCAGTGTTGTATCTTTCAACATGTGAAAGTGAAATCATGTGTGTATTGTTCCTAAGCCATATAAGTGTTTTTTTTACTATATAAACGATCATTCTAATTTTATCACTGCTTTTTTTCATTTTTAGTGCAATTGAGGAGCTGAGTGTGAGGAGTGCTATCTATCGGATACTGCAGGAACCACATCACTATTTTGAACATCAGCTGATCTACACGTCATTTGCTGAAACGATAAAAGTGCCCTTTTCCCAGTTATCACACGTGTGAGGTTATGTTGCCGGTGTATTACATCAGTGGTTGTGCAGTACTGTGTTGTTTGTGTTCTAAACTAAACACTGTAATGTGATTAATGTTAAAAGTTGTTCTTTTATTAATATTTGAAACTTATTTCTACTAAAACTAGCTATGTTAGTACAAGGTATAATAGTGATAGTTGTATAGGTGACACGCATATAACAGAAGTATTTGATCTGCTTTCGAAGAAAACAAACCGAAAGGTTATCGGAAATTGAAAAACGAGTCTTTATGGAAAAGAAATGTTTAAAAAATGAGAAATGAGCAAGGTGAGTCCTATAAAAACACTAAAGGTGCAGCTCTTTTGATGTGTATAAGAACTTTTTCTTAAGTTTGTTGCAAGTTTCTGCTAGGCGAGTGCGTATTATCCAGCAAAAACTTAACGAAGGACAAATTGTAGAGGACATGAGAGGTAAACATGGCAATGGGCCACATAAAATTATTCTTTTCTCTGATGCTACTAGAGATCACAATAAAAGTGTTAAAGATACAAAATTTTTTGCTTGTTTCTCAACAATATTAGCTGTACAATCTAATGTACAAAATAAAATAGTTGTAATTAATCCCAGCTTCGACCGGTCGTCGACCGCGTTGCTCATCACAAACTTTTGTACGGGGCCAGTTTTAAACTGATCTACCATTTGCAAACGTTCCATTCATTCAAAAAGTTGTCTCCGTTCAGTTTTAACATTCTTTCCTAGATTTTACAACCTTTCTCACCCTCCTTGACTAACATAATCACGACTTGTATCTCTTCCGCGGTACAATTTCTCGAGAGGACTCACCAACTAAGTAAATCTGAGGCTATGTATACAAAATATGATTGAACAGTTGATCAGACGCCAACTGTATGTACTGAACGTTTCATATGAATCATTTTTTGAGCAGTATTAATGTGTCTCGTTACTTATTGCATGACCCTCGTAAATTCAAAATTATGTACATATAATTAATTACAATATGTAGTCCCCAGCACATGTTGAGCCCATTTTCTATGCGTATCTCTCATACACCAGTGTTGTATCTTTCAATCTGTGAAAGTGAAATCATGTGTGTATTGTTCCTAACCCGTATACGTGTCTCCTGTTACTTTACGCAACGATCATTTTATTTTTACCACTGCTTTTGTCATTTTTAGTCCAATTACTATAAAGGCGTGTCTGAAAGGCATAGAGCACGTTAAATCGGGCGCTGGATGGCAAAATAATAGTCTATATACACCAGTAACATTACTTATTTTATTATTAACGAAGCCATTATTACATATTGATTTGTATGAAAAAGGCAAAAAAAGGACATGAAATCTAAACAAGCATTATTGCACTGATTTGAAAACTATGCTGGAAATAATTACCTTGCGTTGTGCCATTTTTATTTATACTTATCAACCAAATAATAGAAAAGCAACCAAAACTAGCTATGGATAAAGATATAAAAATTCGAAAGTGTCTTTGTTTATTTTGCTTTTATGCATTCACTACTGAACCGATTGTACTAAAATTTTACATGAACATTCTTAGGGTACCTGGTATGAATACATCTTTATTCTTATTTCGAAAATCCCTCTGGGTTACGCCCAACTGGTCTCTAAAGTAATGAAATTTCAATTTTGGTCTTTAAAATTGCGAGATATTAGTTAGTATAGCCTGTCATATGTAATCAATCGTCCTGTGTAAACTATGTTTTATGACAGCACAACCAAATGTTTAATTAATTTCAACACTATTTGAAATTTGTATAGATATATATTGTGAAAGCATACTGTAAGCTTGAAAACAACATATCTGACCTTTCCAACCAACCTTTTCTGAAACCGCTGTTGAGTACAGAGTAAGAAAATTTACAAGTAAGAAAATTAAATTTTTTAACAAAAATTACTTTAAAATTACAGTTTTAGCAAATATTGAATATTAGATTGGAAAGACAAAGTCACTACATATTTTTACTATAACTTTAAAGGCAATAAACCCAACTCAATTGTTTTTTGACAAAAATAGGCTTCTCAGACCTGTGTATGTAAATATTTTTTTTGAACCGGAAACGAGAAAAAAATCAACTACAGATAACAAAAATTATAAGACCTGATTAAATTAAAATAGCCATAATTTTGACATATTTTCTATATCAAGGAAATAACGTAAACTTCTTATTGGAATCTAAAATATAATTCAATCGAACCAGAAGTGCTCATATATGTACAATGCCTACGAAATTGCTAATTGTCTTTTTACATAGTCATTTTACAGACATCAACTGTTTCAGATTCAAAATATTCTTGAGAAGAGAAAGAGGGAGCTCATTACGATAGTCGTCACTGGAGTGCACTCGAATGTAATTTAATGACGTTATATGAGTAACCACCTGAGCCTCCTGTAGCTGTCTTACTCCTCTTCTCCTCTTACTCTGCCCGCTTTTCCTCCGTCCAACCAAATTTAGTCATAGAATTTTACTGGATTAAGTAACTGTTGTCTGTTGTCTTACCATACCGTAGATGATTGCCTCCTGAAAAACAATATCTCTTTATCATATTATTACACCTATAAATGTTTTTTACTCTTATTGTAAATAACGTATACACTTTTACAAAATTAAAATCTATTTTTCTTGAATCTTATACAGTAATTTTTGTATTATTTTAGCCTTTTGTTATTTCCTAATTGGTAATGAAGAAACTGAAATAAAACAACGTTAGTACGTACTCAGTAAAAACTAATATAACTGAACAGTAATTTGAATATGTCATTACTAATAAGAATAACTGAGTAAAAATAACTGTAGATTTAATGTAGCCTTTAAGAAAAGTAGCAATGCATCGCGTCTTTTTCTGTCTCTAAAAAGCAAACATATAATATATTTGCTAAATTTTTAAGCAGACTTGTAGTTTCGTGTTTTTTTCTGTATGACCTTTGATTGTGTTGGTTACACAGGAGATAAATCGTAAATATGGACGAGGTGTGCTGATATCCAGGGGATAAGTTCAGTTAGTTCTTAGGTCCAACATCAGGTCTGCGCCTCGACCACCTTTTCGGTCTCCTTTCATAAAATGCTAAAATGCTGACCTGTTGCCGTAGTGCAAAACTGTATGCAATCAGAACAAAAACCCAAATTCCTCTGTTTTACAAAACTCTTAATTTCCTCGCTGAGTACAAATAAATCCGATATTATGTTACTTTTAACTAAACCTAGGTAATTATCATATTCACTGGCCTGGACAATTTCTATAAAAAATGGTAGGACTGGCCTAGGTGTGTCTGGGTTTTTTGAATTGGGCTTAGGCTTATGTTACATTGCTTGGTTTCAAATTGATTCCATCCATATCTAGATTTAGGTTTAGTTTTAAAGGAATTTTTTTTATCTCAAAAAAATTTAAATCAAAAGCACAAATAAATATAAAATTTGAAACACTCACATTTTAAGAAACAAAACTAACAACACAGTAAAAGCTGTGATACCAATAACAATAAATACCAGAAACATAATTTCCCACCAAAACATAATTTAAAATACATTAGTTTCAGGAATTCGTGCAAGTTCATAGACTTTATTTAGTTTAATTTTTAGTTCTTTTTTATTTTTACAAATTTTTTGACACGCGTTGCCCATAGCATCACCCTGTAGTCTGACAAAATTTCTGTACGCAATATTTCTTTTCTGTACGATCGTCTGCGGAGTGATGTGTCCGCAGGTCATAGACTTGAAATTTTGAATCAACCTCAGCGAAGGTCTAAATAGTCTAAATTCAACCTCACACCATGTGTTTCTGAGCATTGCTGGAGTTATGCTTCCAATAACCTCTCGAACTCTATTCTTGAGTTCCTCAATATCTTGAACTTTTTTTGCGAAGACTCTGTCCTTGACATAGCCCCACAAAAAAGATTCTAAGGGTGTAATGTCTGTGGAACGTGGAGGCCAAGGAATTGCACCATCCCGTCCAATCCAACGACCAGGAAACGTGTCATTTAGGTAGTCACGTACTATCTTACTCCAGTGTGGAGGGGCACCATCTTGCTGCCAGTAAACATTTGGTTGTCTATGCTCAATTTGCGGTATTGCAAAAAGTTCAAGCATGTCGAGGTATACCTCTTTAGTGACTGTCGGTTATGCGAAGAAAAAGGGTCCTATCACTTCGTCTATAGCCAATGCACACCAAACGTTTATTTTAGGGCTGTCTCTTTCTTGTTCTCGAACATTATGAGGATTTTCAGTACCCAAAATCCTACAATTGTGTCTATTCACCTTACCAGAAACATGAAAGGTTGCTTCATCAGAAAAAATTGCTTTTTTCAAGAAATTGCTTTCTCCAATGTTTATTGTTTGTTCTTCGAGGTCAAGTAATCTAACAGCAAAATCGTAGCGTCGATGTTTATCGTTAGGTTTTAGTTCATGTAATAACTGAATTTTGTATGGATGGAGCAAGGTGTTTGTGCAAAATTTTTAAGACTGTTGATCGAGGTAATCCTAATTCCAAACTTGCACGCCGAGTAGACTTACCAGGGCTCCTCGTAAACAATTCTCTTACGTGATCAACAATAGCTTCAGAAACTGGAGGTCTACCAGCACCTTTTCTATGTTGGACACTTCCCGTCTGTTCAAACTGCCTATACCAGCGTTTTATAGAATTGTTACTCGGAGGATTGTGGCCATACTCTAAACGAAACCTTCTTTGAACAGTTATTACAGATCTGCTTTCATGAAACCAAAGAACACACCTTGCTTTTTCTTGCACACTAGCCATTTTGATACTGAGGTTAGTTTAGTGTTTGTTTAGTCAACTGTAATTAACAGCTGGTGTGGAAAGATCCATTGTTGACCAGCTGACTATGTCACAACACAAGTCATTAAGAAGAATCATACCTTACACCCACAGTTTAAGTGACATTTTTACTTTCTTTTTATAACTACTTTTTATAATTATTGTAATGTGTACAATTATTAATTTTCAGTCAATATATAAAACTGTTTTAAATTTACAATTTAATAAAACAATTCCCATGTTTTTAAGTTGATTGGTTATTTATTTGTTCAATCTTAAAATGTGTACAATAATTTATAACCACCCTATACGATCTGAATGAAGCTCCAATGTGGAACCTTTACCTTTAACTTAAGGCTTGGCTCAGGTGATTATTTTTTGTAATGTGTGAGAAGACTCGAGTCAAACCCAAGCACCTATGGAGACTAGACACAATTTAGTCCATGGTACATTGTGAATAGTTGCGGTTTTAAATATGCTAAGTAAATAAACGAAATCAAGTTGAAAGGAATTGTTTCCACTATGGAGTATTAGGAATACTTGGTTCTGAAATCCATGAAAAACAATATATTTATGGAATAATAGCATTAAGAATACAACACTATGCTCATCCCTTAGTTGAAATCTTTAAACTAACATTTTTAAAACCGGATAAAATGGATTGATGTTTTAATTATTTTATTGCCTTCACTATACAGTAGATTGTTAGCAGCTAGTTGGTAATATGTTTTCTTTTCGAGTTTTTCTTTTAATACATAACGTATTGTACTGTCTACTTTTAATAAACTCAGTTTCATTATAAAATAAAAATGTTTTTGGAATAAAATTTTTATTTTTTCCAATCTTAAAACACCTTTAAAGCCATTTTACGTCGGATTCATGTTCATTAAAACAATACAAATAAATTGATTTTGTCAGTTTTCCGTTCTACCTAGTAAGTGCTAGTAAAAGCAAATGTAGAAAAACTTTTATTGGTCTCAAATTGACTACCATTTATTCCTTTAGCTTGTATAATCACAATATTATTTGAGGCATGGAAGACTCTTTATAGTTCACAATTACACGTTCGCTGAACATTTCTTCTAAAAAATCTCACAAAGAGCTTATATATTTACCTTTATACTCAGTACATACAATATTTCTTTGTATAATTGAATGTAGATGGACACGTTACAATTACTTATACATGAAAGGTTTATGACTTACTTCTAAATCCTATATCACTAGCAGTAATTCATCGTGAGCATATATAGTAACAAACTTTTCAGTAAAGTCTTGCAGCAGAAGATTAAGTGCATTTCTCGAGGAGGTAAGAGCTGGAGTTGAGAAGGTGTAAATAGGATTAGGTGGACGGAAACCGTGAAAAGCAGGAAGTAATTACGTTTCCTCTACATTTGTCAAAAATTCTCTGAGGTATTTTTATTTCTTTTAGTGCTGTATGTTTTTATACTGCTAAAACAAGGTAAGAGTACACCAGACGTCATTTCGGGTGACAGGCTTCCCTGAAGTTGTACTGTGCAAAGCTTCAAGTCTTTATCTCATATCAACCTCGAGATACCATACTTAGACTAAGCTGATATTCAGCCAAATTCCATGCACCATCAGCGAACTCTATCTTGTCTTTATACAAATAAGCCGTTCCAATTATTGAAGGACCTGACACGTAAAGACAGTCTCCAACCTATCTAACAAAGTAATTTCGTTACGTGTGTTTCTGTGTAATGAAATTCACTAACGCTCAGCCAAAAATATAATGGACTGTAGAAAGGATGACACAGAGTGAGTGGATGTAGCCATTTCACGTAACTATGACGACATCCATTTACATCGGACAACCAGGTGTACTATATGCGGCGTTGCCATGGATACCGGAGAATAGGTGGTAGTGTTTCATCACAGCAACAGTTTTCTTGTTCGCATTTTTTGTTAACTTGTGAAACCTTTAAAAATCTACCGTACTCAAAGTAGGTTTTAGACAAAAACATATGTTTTAAACGAATAAATAAATAAACATTTGCTCGTTATGAAATTCTCCAACGTTTCATTAATATCCTAACTTCATTCTGATAAGTAAGGTCACGCAAATCATTTTTAAGTAAATCTATATCATAAATTACTAAAAGTAAAGTTTTATTTTTAATTGTCGCATGACAATACGTGTCTGATGTGAAATAGAAACAGGATTAACTGATGTTTTGTTAAAAGTACTGACGACAATAAACATTTCCATTCCAATTACGTTTACTTAGATTAAAACAAGAAGAGTATCAACTAATGCTTTGTTCGCTATAAGTATGATAATGAGCAATTCCGGTGCAATCCCCTAATGCATTGCAAGGAATGCGATAAGCAGAATGCAATTGTGTAATAACAATTGCACACGACCCACATATGCGGGTTACCCTTTCTGTAGATTGCATTGGATATGTTATGATTGAATGTGTTGGGATTTAAACAGCTATTTCTATTAAAAACATATATATTTTCTGAAAACATGTCAAGATTTTAACGCTGAAATTGTTGTTTGTGGTTGTAATTGAGTAGATGTAATTAAAATATTATATGTGACATTCCAATAGTTTTCTTTGAATATTACGAATCTGAAAGTCCAGTAGGCTTGTGTTTTATTGTGAAACCGGTTCAGTTGTAGTTTATCATATACATTTGGAGCAACGGATCTCTTGCTCCAAGAGAACGGGGAAAGAAAGAAAGAGGAAAAGAAACGTAATTCACTGTTCATTTACCCGAATATTTTTTGTTTGAAGCTTGTTTATGACGATGAAAGGATTGCGAAGGAAACAATATTTTTCCTAAGTGGTTGACCGGCAAGTACAGACATGTGGCCTGTAGTTTGTAGTTTAGTTTAAAAAATTACTGTTTTTTTATTACTTGTATGTTTTTAAAGTTACTGGAGGAGGCACAAAACATGATGGTTGTAATTCTTGACTTATGCTTGTCACAACGCTCTGTTACGATTTTTTTATTTACACCTAGATCGTAGGTATGTTTTAAGGTTAGTTCTTTACCGAAAAAGAGATCAGTTTCCAGATCTCGAAACGTATAATTCTGATATGTTTAAACTGAAGGGTTGAAACAACCAACCAGTAACGACTCAGTGTAATTGTATCAAAACAATAACGTCTAAAATGTCAGAGCATCCATGTTATTCATTATGATAATATATGATGTGTTTGCTAAAGCTGCTCATCATTTCGAACAGCAACTTTTCACCCGTTATCACCACAACATACTGTGGCCGTCTGCAATTTGTCATTTACTGTCAAGATTAGTGAACCATGTATATATAAACCATTCATCATATGTAATAGTTATACTTCTATGAACTTGCATTTGAAATATCTATTACTGGCTTAATTACACTCAAGGGTATGATTCAAGGGGCTGGAAAAATTATTTTCTGTGTGTGTGTCTGTCTGTCTGTCTGTCTGGTACCCAACTAGTTTTATTGCAATATTACAAAATAATAGTACTCAATATAAATCAATTCTCTCACTGTTTTACACATAAATATGTAATTCCACTTATGTGAAGAAGTAAAGAGAGATCTACTACGGCGTATTAGCATTATACGAAACCCAGTTATGACGACCTTATGTACATCTCCTTCTGCTATTTTAACCAGATAGTGAAGAGTGGATTCATTTAATGTTGGAAAATATAAACTTTTCATCCAAAAAAGGACTTGTGAAGTAAAATATCTTAGAACATATCTTTCTCAATTCTCAATTTTGACTATGAAATTTGAGTTCAAAACACAGCTTTACAGCAAAATAGTGGAGAACTCTCTTTGTCGGATTATTTTATCGATTTCATATAAAATATAAATATATAATAATGTTTGAAGGTGTTTCGATGGATTGAGTATACCTTAAAATATGAACATAAAATATTGGTGTATATATATAATAAATTTAATAAAAGTTTTGTAAAAAAAACACGTGAATTTTTATGATTGCCTTTTAATATGAGGGACTACCTCAATTACATAACTTAATATTGCAATTATGGAAAAGTCTGTATTTCTATATAAAATATTATGTAAGACGACTATTATGTAAAAAGAAACATATAATGTAGCTACATAAACTCTGTTAACTCTGATTTCACTTCACCTAGATTAAAATATATTATTATATTATGTAATCTAGATGCATCTGATATGACAACGATGGAAAGGTTCGTTTTTAGTTTCTTCGTCGCTGACTTTCTTCGGATATCTCCAGACGAACATGACTCCAGATTCCAGGAGTCAAATCTGAGACAATGTCAGATACCAGACGCTGCAATGAAAGGAAGGTGAAATGGAGCTAAATTCAACAATAAAGTCAAAACAAACCCTTTCCTGCCATAGCTACGTTATGTGTAAAAAAACTCGGTTGCTACGTCAAGCTTTAGAGATCGTGTCAGAAACATCGTAGTGCAATCAACCTGTGCACCTTCTGAGACAAGGAGACTTTCACTTCACCTAGATTACACGTTATTGTTGTATCTTGTAGTATAAGTGTTTCTTACGTCAAAACAATGATAAGGTTCGTTTTGAGTTCCATCGTCTCAGACTTTCTTTGTGTCTCATCAGGTGAACATAACTCCAATAAAAGTTTTAAGTGTCAACCCTGTAAAGACAAACGATATAATACTTGCAAAATTATAAAATCGTCCAATTCTTTTACCAGTAGTAAAACAAAGAAAACTTACCCTATTAGAGGAGAAATTAATTGCAAAAGTAAAAATGTAATTCATCAATTAACATGTAAAAATTGTGCAATGGATTATGTTGGATTGACAACAAATCCATTGCACATAAGAATGAATAATCATCGTTGTTCGTCTAAAAAACAGGATGAAAAATTGGTTTCATAACACGCATTAGGCCACCAACTAAATTTTGAACAGTGTTATTCACTGAAAGGTATTTGCAAAGTACCCGAAGATGGAAACAAAATTTACTTAGAAAATTTAGAACAGGCACATCAGTTAATATTAAAATCAAAAGTACCCTTTGGTCTGAATAAAAGATGAAATTATAAATTGTTTTTATTATGTATTATTTTTTCTAAATTCTTTCTCTGTTCATGATATTTCTCTTCGTTGTTAATCACATGTTCAAAAATTCCTGTTTATTTATTTATGTACATTTTTATTTATTTACTTTTGTAAATTTTGTTTGCTGTGTTGTTATTATCTTTCATTATACCTTTTTGAAAACGGCATAGCCGAAATATTAAGGGATATATATATAATGCATTTATATAGTGAATTATTTAGCTTAAAATGGATTGGAAACATTTACTCTGATTCTTTTTCATATCAGGCACCGAAATATGAATTTCTTATGTTTAATGGAACGAAAGTGAGGGTAGGTTATCGATGCTAGTTAGACCTCTTAGAGGTATATACCGTGTTCATTAAAATCGTGGACTTTTAAGTCAGCACTATACAAGGAGTATAAAAATTATATTTTGTGTACACTGATCGTTAAATGGCGAAATTAACTGACGCTGAATCACAAGGGACTGCCATTAAGGTCTCATGACAGGAGTATCCAGTGCTCATAACTGTTATGGTTTTATTTTATTTTATTTTGTGCACCTGAATCTAGAAAACACTGAATTAAACAAGCATATCAAACAGTTGCTTATTTTAAGTTACAGGATCTATTGATTTATTTTGTAGTTTTAAATTGTTTGCGTCAAACAATAAAGCCAACATTGTATTTTTTGTACAGAAAATTGTTAGTGTTTCTATTGATATTAATAAATTCACTAAACTATTTTTGTAGATCTGAAGTACGATTATTTTGTGTTAAAATCCCGCAAAGTAATACTTAATATTTTCGCGTTAAAAGAAAATACTTTTTTATATCATAATTACTCTACGATAGCACCGGTAACACCTTAGACCTCAATTAGTTTTTATAATGATGCAAGTATACGCTTTTTGATCAAAGAGTACTTTTCAAACCTACCTATGTATATATTTTCTAGGTCGGGACAACAATGCGAACTTACACTGAAAATACTTCACTCCAGAATTAGCTTAAAATGGCTGGAAGTATTTTTTTACTGAATTCCTAACGATTCTCAAAAGCAACGTGTGGAAATAGCTTAGGCCTGATTAAGATATCAAGGGCCGAAAGTACTAATCTTTTGACTAAATTAACCACTTAGCTCTAAAATGTATGTAAAACTTTATTATTCTTCTTGGTAAAATAAAAATTGTTTCGCTCCTCGACTTTAGGGTCCCAAAACTTTTCCCTTTTACACTTAAATTTCGATTAGTCTGCTATGAATCAAGAGAACTGAATATCTTCCAGTGATCATTACTTACTTTCAGGAGCGTTTATAATGCCATGTAAAAAGGATATGCCTATGACGTAACTGGATCCATTAGGAAATCGCGTGCAGAGCCTTAGGTAACTGTGAGTTTACTATTAACCATATGTTTGTATTATAATGTTATATAACAGCAACACAATTTAATATTTGATATTTTTAAGAATTTTATTCTTCAGCGTAAATAATTACTTAAATATTGTTTTATCCAGTGGTAAATCGTAAAAATTTCAATCATTTAGTCGTCTAATATTCTAATTACGTCAAGAGTGTGATAACGTTGCCTTCATATTTCGACTTTACGATATCTTAAAACAAAGGATTTGCATTCTCAGAGGGATAAAAATATCCTATGTTATTTACAGGTTTTATTGTTAGAATCAGCGAAACCACCAAATGAAACTCATTTCCTCTGGACACATAAATTCTCACAAATACTGTATTTAGTGTGAAATCCCGAGTATTATTCCGGGAAAGGTAATCAGAGAAGGATTTAATCTCTGTTGTGTTGGTATTGCTTGGACTTATCTGATCTTGCCTGACTCTACCCGGATAATGGATGCATAATAACATAAATTCTAGGAAACTAGGTTATTATTGAGAGATAAAACCTTCATCACTATTGTGGAAAATCTATCGCGACAACTAGCAAGTTTTAGGATTTATGTCAATAGGCAATACATATTGTGTATGATCTCCATCATTTTGGCTTCATAAGCTTACTATAATTGTCCTTGCAGCCAGCGGATGCCCAAGTATTTCCAAATGTACAATATTAATCCACGTTGACTCCCAAGTTTGAACTATGCAACAGTAGCAGACTTCCAAGAACCGAGAGCCAATGTGCATGGTATAAGCACGCAAGCTGATTTTTATTAAATCGATAGATAATTTTATCCTTAGAAAGGAATCAATCGTGGCCATGTTTGTTTTTATGGAGATCGAAATTAGAGAGAATCAAAAGGTTAACAAATACAAAATAATAATATTTTTTTAGTGCCATATTTTTTTTCCGAACCTGATACAATACCAATGGTCAGACACGTAAGAATATGTTAAATCAGAGGCACCTAACAATATAACGACCCTTAACATGGTGTCCAGTCTCTTTATCTGGGTTTTTAAGGTAAAATAACTATTATATACTAATCTGATGGTGAATTTTGAAAAAAAACTTCAAATCAGAAATATATAATCTGTCAAAAATATAGTTTTATACCTCTCATATCTTCCATTTCAACCTCCACCAAAACTACCGATGCTGACGATCAATATTTTTTACAGGAAAATTTAATAGTAAAGAAAATCGGAATCAAATATCGATTCATATACACCGCCTAGTAGTGTGTAAGTTGTGGCTGTACTTGTCTGTCACGTATACAAATTGCTCATCAGTTGTTTTATACGCGCAGTAACTCTGTATCAGCTAGATTCCACCTTTTCCTGACAGGAATTTATTTAGAGTTTTGTCGATACCACACGAAAAATAATATTTCATTTATATGATATTTCTCAGTGAAACATTAATCTGTATTAAGTTATATATTGCACATGTGTTTTGTAATATTCATTTTCTAAGAGTATTGGCGTAGGTACTTTTGTAGTTTATCTATTTTGAAAATCGGATTTTGAAGATGTTCTGAGGCTAGCATCTGTTATATAGTTTTAATGATAATATTATCTACAAGTTCAGATTGCTGTAACTAGTTTTAGTAAACAGTATAAGTCCAGTCATTTTAAAAATTGTTTTATATAAAACTCAGTATAAATCTCCAAAACAGTGTAATATTTGTGCCCTATTTCCTCAAACAGTTAAACATAACGTAATTTAGAAATGATTCCATTGATTGATTGCCGAGCATTTTAGGCACCCAAAATGATATGTATCGTTGCTTAACATCCTGAACTGCAAGATTCAACGATAATACTTTTTCTCTTACTTTCAAGTAATTCTCTTCACCTTACTTACAAAATAATTAAATATGACACAGAAAACTACATTTTCTTCAGTTTATTAACTAGTTTACAGACTATGAGCACTAATCGTTATTCATTTTGTAAATAAATACAGAAGTATATTTTTAATTTGCATGTGTCAAGTTTATTTAACCTGAAACAATAATTTGTAAATATTAAACTTTTTTTATTTATTGTATTTTCTAGTCCCAAACTAAACTGTTCTTCCGGGAATCTTGTAATTAGAATGGATTCAACAGTTTATGGAAAAATCTATCTAAACATTTGAATATTTTAAATAACCCTCCACACTACCAAAAACCCCCATTTCAAAAACCACCAAGACATAATGGGTATTTATTGTTTTTACATATTCATATTACATTTCCAATCGATCACGTACACCACTAATTTTCCAATTCGATACGATTTTCTATCAACGAATGGTTTTAAAACGTTCGGTTTCAAACCGCTAATGAGCCTCTTAGCAGTTTCAAATCACAAAGCTCAGTCATTAGGAGAGTTGCCAAAGCGAGGGTCGGCTGGAGCTGGAGATTTATCCAACTTCTGGAAGTGTTTACAAGTCCCACAGGCTGGATTAACAATGTAAAGCCTTCTTGTTAGTTTTACACGTGACTGTTCAACTGTTCCTTTGTCAGATATCTAAATATTATTCTGTCTGTCAGGCCTGTATCTCTCTGTTCGCAGGACATCTAAAGGTTGAAATGAGTTTTAGACTTGAATGTTTTTTATCCAACCTCAGCGAAGTTTTACACGTGACTGTACAACTGTTCCTTTGTCAGATATCTAAATATTATTCTGTCTGTCAGGTCTGTATCTCTCTGTTCGCAGGACATCTAAAGGTTGAAATGAGCTTTAGAACTTGAATGTTTTTATCCAACCTCAGCGAAGTTTTACACGTGACTGTTCAACTGTTCCTTTGTCAGATATCTAAATATTATTCTGTCTGTCAGGCCTGTATCTCTCTGTTCGCAGGACATCTAAAGGTTGAAATGAGTTTTAGACTTGAATGTTTTTTATCCAACCTCAGCGAAGTTTTACACGTGACTGTACAACTGTTCCTTTGTCAGATATCTAAATATTATTCTGTCTGTCAGGTCTGTATCTCTCTGTTCACAGGACATCTAAAGGTTGAAATGAGCTTTAGACTTGAGGTTTTTTTTATTTAACCCCAGCGAAGGCTATTAAGCGACACGTCACCGTATTTATATTAAAAATTAAATTAGCGCGAGTTCATATAAATACCATATTTCATATTATAAATTGTGCAATTCCTGCCAAATAAAGTCCTGGTTCTAAGCTTTACACATTTACCAAACCTTTTCTTGTTTGTTTTTAAAAGAGAAATTTTGTACGTAATATCTTAAGATAAATATAAATAAATTGTGTGGCAATATCCGATACTCCATCTTAGGTCCCTCGTGTACAACAATGTTGAATTATTCGTCCAGTAGGAATTTTACGATCTTGATATATTTTGTTGCAAACGTATTCCACGTTCACTAATTTGCTGATGGTATTTGTATTTGTGTGATATATGCAACTTCATTATACAACACATTCATATTTTTTTTTACGTCGACTTACATTTACGTATATTAATTTAACAGTACATTTAGTTCAAACTAAATATTATTACAGTTTGTACAGGAATAAAATACAGGATTCACATCAATGTTTATCATTGATAAGGGAATACATAATTTAAATTATGTCACATTTTATTTTCAATAACAGTGACTTTTTGTATATTAATATAACAGTTGTATAGCAATATCTAAAACTTTTTACGATCCTACGGAATTATTGGTATATAGCTAATTTGAAGGTAAAATTTTTATACAAATAAAACAATAATTTCCTCATTTGGTTGACTGGGACAATTTAATCACAATGTTGCGCTCATTTTGCGCGCGTGCGGTAACAAGATTTAACGAAACTTGTTATTTATTCATGGAATTGGTATAATCTATCCTTATCCTAGTACAACATATCAAAGACTAGGGAATTCATAAATCAATATTTCATTTACTGCACGCCGTGCTAAAATATATTCTACTATATTACATTTATATATAAAAGGTGAATAATTATTTGTACATGATTATTTGAAAGTCTGTATTGGGAATAATGAATATTACAAACATCGCTCCACGCCTGCGGGAAGTGAACATTATCGTGTATTTGCGCCATCATTGTTTTGACGATGATGATACTGATAATACCAGTCTTATCTTGTCACAAGAGCAAATGACAGTGCAAGCCGTTTCCAGACGTTTCGGTTGAGTTATCGACAAAACGTCTTCAGCGTCAGTGACAGAGTTTGGTAATGATTGAAGTGCCAACTTAATTGCGTGCACCATGATAAGATAGGGCAGTTTCGATTATCTTGTGGTTTGGAGAAACTGATTCCAGAAATTGGTAATTTGAGATTGAAACCCAGCAATTAAATTCTATAGATTTACTAGCCAACACTAAAATTAGGGCAAAATTAGATTTACGAGGAAAGAAGTCAAATGGGCCCAAATTGACTGATATTGCAACCCAAATTGATATTTATTCCATAAAAATAGTTATTGATATAAGAGATCCTTGGAATGATCTAATAAGCCGATGCTACCGGTTCAGCGTTTTGCAAACTTGCCTCGAGTCATATATCTGAAAATTTTAGTAGGTTGCAGATTTAGGGATGGATATAGGAACATGTTTATAGTGTAAAAATAATTGGTGACCATCGGTCCAAATTATAAAAAGCAGTTTTTTTGAGGGATATGTATTATGAGATTATGGTGTAGGACCAGAGGGTTTACTTGTAGAGTATAACCTCATAACATGATTTTTCTTGAGAAAATGCGTTACCTTTTCATTTCCTGAAAAAGAAATAAATCTATTATAAACCACGATACCTTTGATGGAAAAAATATATATTTACTGTTATTTTAAATCAACCTACATCCACAACTTATCCATGGGGATTAAGGTTTATAAATATGAAGGCTACTTAAGATTGTTATGTAGAATATTAAACCACAGTTTCCTGTCTTGACTTAATTTATAAGCTGTGACACCTCGTAATTTAAAATCCCACCCCTTCATATAGCCTACAACAGCATGGGTATCATGTCACCCCATATGGGCAAAAGGGAGCAAAGAAGAAGAAAAACATTGAAATAGTCTATAGGCCTAAACTATATTAATAAAATTGATATTTTTACAGCAGGTTGATTATTTTACCTATAATACATTGTAATTATATATTTACTCATAATCAAAATAATTTTAAACCAAACCTATAAGCTCTCCACATCCCCTTTGTTAATACTTGCCTCACGATCTCTAGAAAATCTTCTGTAGGCGCACATGTCTAAAAGTGAAAAGTAACACTTTTGCAACACTTCAAATTATTGAAAGAATTAGTAAGAACTCAACAAAAAGTCTAATACACACTACCCCAGAGCATCTTCAGAATCTGATTCACAAAGTAGCTCGTCTACTAAAACACGTCATCTGCTTCAGCAAATGGATAGTACTCGTATACGATATATGTGCCAAACGTGGTTTGCTTCACTAAGAAATAACAGATAAGCATTGATTATTTCTAAAATTACATTCGATAAAACTTTAAATAGGTTCCATTTAGAACAATCCACGTCTGGAGCGAGCTGATACAGAGTTACTGCTCGTATAAAGGACTGATGAGCAGTTTTATATACGTGACACAAATGTCAACAATAACTCACACTCTGCTGGGCGGTGTGTTAGAGACCAATTTTGTTCTTGCCGTATGTGAAATATTCATAAAAACACATATCCTACTGTTATTACCAAATTGTTTTGTTTTAGTGTAACAGAAAATAGTTTGTAGACTTTCAGTAAAACATAAACTTTGTTAAGACTAATTTATTCAAATCGCTCGCTATAAATAGAAACATAAATGTTTAATACATTAGAATATTTTGCGACAAGATAGACTGGATTACATTGCAATGTTTTCAAAAATTGTAAACTCTATAGTAAAATATGATGAGAATAAATATGACTCGTATTGCTAACAATTACAGTCACAACCACTAGTACAAACTTCTAGGTGATTACTTTTTTCCTTGAGATAAATTTAAACGTCAAAGAAACTTTTGTAAGTCGTTTAGCATATTTGCTGTTGTATTATTAAGACAGTTTCATATTTTTTTTCACTAACCTATATTCTCTAGATAGTAATTATTTGATTATTCAGCTTCTGATATGTTTAAAACTTGATTTCCTGTATATCTTTCAATCCCAGGGAAGAAATTTTGGTAAACTAATATTAACATTGTTCAAAATTCACTACATTAATCAATTGTATTGTTGCGTGTAGTTACGTATGTGTTATGGTATTGTTATATGTTCTTTATGTGTTTATGAAAGAGACTTATCTTTATATAAAATACAATGCATGATATATTTAAATTGGCATTAGATGCATACTCATTTTCCTAAAAACATCCAATTCTTAATTTTAAGATACATAGTCTCAATGTGCAGTCTCAGTTAGGTAAACTAGCGTTTTAATATCTTGACTACACTGAAGTTTATATAATCGTGATTTGATCTCTTGCAGAATTCAAGAAACTATTTTATATTATATGAAATAATTTTGTGAAGACGCTTATTATTCACCAAATTTCGAGGCCATATAAAACATATTATACATATTTAACGATATATGCGAAATGAAGAGTCTCCAGATTGTCTTTCTCGAGATATCTTTATGAGACACAACATATTTTTATTCATAAATTTGTATTTCGTAGCAGTTTTTAAATAATGAAAGTCACACATCGGTTTCATGTTGGAGTAAATAGAATACATTGTGAATTATTTCACATGGTAACAGTTTCATGCGATTGCACTCTGTCTACAAATTTATTTATTCGGCGATTTTCTAGTTTTACCCATGTAATAACAATGTTCGCTAACGCTCAACCAAATCTTGTTGTCTCACATTCATCATAATAAAAATCTATGATATCTATATATGAACAAATCATAATGCAATTGTTCAATAATAATGTTAATTAGTTTCTCGAGATATTGTGACGATAGGCAGACAAAAATGAAAATTATCCAGCCCCTCGAGTAATAAGCTTCGAGTAATTAACGTTCAGCGTATAAGTGTATGTGTAAATAGGAGGATTGTTGTAAGTACGTTCTAAGGGAAAATGTAATAAAGTGCAGGTGTAATAAAATCAATTAGCAACTACTCAATTTTATCAGTACAGTAACTGGTATTAATTAACGTCTGACATTTCGGAGCATCCATGTTATCCATTGTAATGAAGTATGATGTGTTTGCTTAAGCTATTCGTCATTTACTCGGCATTCGTCATTAACTGTCAGTATTAGTGAAGATATAGTCATCATCTAACACATATAATATATATATTTCTTTGAGCTTGCATTTTAATAATCTATCATTGGCCGAATTATACCAAAGACTATGATTCAAATGGCTAGAAAAATTTAATTTCTGTTTCTTTATCCACGATGTCTCGAGAAACATTTGGCCTATAGACCACTAAACGTTGCATGAGCTTCATGTCTATATAATAAAGAGATATACAAACAGATTTTATGATGCTTTGAATAACAAAAACACGCAATGGGCAGATTAGGGTTACTTTTTACAAAGCATTTGGAAACTATCTTGTTCTTAGTTTTCTCAAAAACAAATATTAAAAATAAACATCACATTCATGCCCAAGTGTTTATTTTATGAGAAATACGTAAAAAAATGAGTATGACGACTAATGAGATTGTAAAATGTTTCTTATCCATAAATAATAAATGGGAAACTGTAAAGTCTACTTCATGTGGAGCAGACGACGTATATATTCCAGGTCAAGATCAAAGATTAAGTTCAGAACTTTGTTATATAAGCAAGCTAAGAGCTTGGAGTTACAGCTTTTATGCCAATACAAATCCCGTCTCTACCCAGGAATTATTCAGGACACTTTTATCCACGTTTCACAACACACAATGTGGGTAAACCACCTTCTGAATGCGACCTACAATTGGCCGGATTAGGTGATCACACCACCAGTTCCAGTAAGTCTACAGATAGCAATAGGTGTTTTCATTTTTAGAAACAACTTTTATTTTACTTAACAACAAATCAATTATTTCCAGGTTAATCATGTTTTAATGCCCCGGGTAACGATATTACAACAGTTATAGTCTAAAACATACCACGAGCAGTCAAGTACTAAAATCGCTTACGAGTTTCGGTATAAAAACATTAACAGGGTACGTAATACTCAGTAAATTATTGGCATTAGTAAGTCATAGCAAACTCTAACTCATATTATTCAATTACACAACACATGATACTAACGAACGAAAATCAGTAGGTCTTTCCGGTCCAATTATTTGAAGTCGCTCTATATGTTTAACGTCAACGTAAAAGAATGAGGTTTACGTAAAGGATAAATCACCGCTTAGCTGATAACTCTTTTAACAGTAATCTGTCTGCCCGTCAATACGCTTTCGTTACGTTCTGATATTTCAGTGCAGTACATTTACTTTAAATTCTATATATAGAAACAATAGGCATTAGGTAATAACTTTTCTTTAACAAAACAAAGTATTTTTTCTCAATTAATAGCCGCTCACCACTAAGAGCTTTCATCCAATAAAAGCTTTTGTCTCCCAACAAAAGGTCAAGAACAAGAGGATTATTGTTTCAGTGTGGTTGCTGTTCTTTTGTTAAATGCCGAAACTCTTGGAGCCTTGATGAAACTAGGGGTCATTAATTATCAGTACACCCACATGAAGTTCATTATAACATTTTTAATAAATAAACTCCATTCCAAGTATCTATAAATATATCTGACATTCTTTCTTGATAGAAACGTAGATACATTGTTGGTAATATAGCTCCATGTCTGTTAGGTGTAAAACTGAAATGCCAAAAACATAGATAGCACAATATGAAATATAAGTATGATATGACAATTCCGAGTCAAATGATTATTTAAATACAAAACAGTTTCAAGATAAGCCTAAAATTGTATAATATCTTCCTCAACTACCAAATCAAAAACATATCTCTTTGATTAGTACGTTTCTTAAATATTTCATACCTCACTGATCTGGAATATAGTTAGTTAGAAAATTCCGAGTCGTGATGGAACTAGGTATAATTAATTATTATCAGAACACGCACATTCATTGTAACATTTATAATAACAAAAACTCTATTCTGAATATCCGAGAATATATTTGGCAATTTTTTTCCATAAAGACTGAGATACACTGTTGGTAATATACCTCCATTTCTGTCAGTTGTAAACCTTAAACCTAAAAAAAGAGATGACACAATTTACTAACTTCTACATTATTTAATAACTAATACTGAATTATAACACATATTCCAACATTAGTTTAATTTTCAGAATCGAGGATTCCATCTTCAGGCAACTTCACAAATGAATAAATTTATATTTTTCTAAACAATAAGTTCAAAAATAACATATTATGGTAAAGGATTTGGAAAAATGGTTAGCTAGTGTAAAAACTTTTTAATCTAGTTACATTTTAATATTCTTTTGAATTGTAATGAGATACTATTTTATTAATTCTTTTTATATCAGAATAATCTAGAACTGTACCAAATGTGATAAAATTTTATTTGGCTAAATTTCTGTCGTAAAACTTATTTATTATTTTTTTTATGAACCAACTATTAATAACGGTTGCAGCCAAAGACATTGCTTTTATTTGTTTGTAAATATTGTTTTTTTCTTATACAATATGTTTATAAGAGGGAAGCAGTGCGGTAAGAACGTTTGTAAAGTAGTCGACGCTAACCCAGTTTCTGATCACAGACTGAGGGGTGTGGTTCTCCTGAATCAGAGGATAAAAACTCTATTGTTTCTCCTTAGACAAACATTGCTCTCAACTATTTGCTTACGAACTGGTTGATTACAATTTTAATTACGGCTATTACAGTAAAAATGGATAGAGTTGTATTGTTAATACCAGGATAATGTTTTTTATCAGGATAATTAATACCAGGGTAATGTAAAAATTAGTTATATCAAATAAGGAAACATTTAGCCCTTTTAGACGAATGTAAAATATGAAGTATACAAATTTGAAGTTTCGTTCAAGAACATTTACTAGAAAAAATCAAGTTCACTTAAAAGAAATATACTAGTGTGATATCATAATTCAAAGTCAAATAATAATATATCTAAAAAACAATTTCAAGATTGGTGCGTTCTAAGTAAGATTAGTACATTTTCAAGTATATTGCTCTTATTAATAATGATAAATACATCCATTACATTTAATTAAACTATTATGAAAACAACAATAACTATTATGAAATTATTATATTTCATAATAATTCTTTTCTATTTAAGTAAAAAAAAACTATTAAGTTTTATTCAGCGGATGGCATTTATATTTCGAGAGGTACTCTAGTGATACCGAAGCTCTCCATCATCTACAGAGTGAACGAGTACTGAAATAAAAAAAACTGTATACGGCTCGTATAATTGATGTCCAAGCAGTTTTGTATTGAAGTAGCCCACTTATACATTGAGTATTACGGTTAGTATCCCATAACCCCAATTACTGT
Organism: Homalodisca vitripennis; assembly: GCF_021130785.1. NCBI lineage: Eukaryota > Metazoa > Arthropoda > Insecta > Hemiptera > Cicadellidae > Homalodisca > Homalodisca vitripennis. The sequence continues at coordinate 36,371,111 of NC_060214.1, forward strand.
ACAAATTCAATATTGCCTATAGAGTAAGTTGTAATGAGAAGTGACAGATTATATTATTAGCTTTGAATTTTCATTACAGACCTTCATAAAAATGTGTATATTAGAATTATTATAGTACACTAGCGGCTACCCTCGGCTTCGCACGCGGTTTTTAAAATCAGTCCGTAGCCTACCTTGCCAAAGCACTCATGATGTAATATGATAGTCCTGTATGGTATTTTTAAACGTAAGTAGGCATACCATCAGGTTCATATTATTTCAGTGCACATAACTAATTACAGACCAGAGATTGAGGAACTAACTTTTATATCATGTTTGGTCCGTATAATATATTATTATAATATAATAATACTTATATTATAAGTATTTCTGGTTCAAATGAAATATGTTTCTTTGACTCTTGTCACTTGTCACTTGCTACTTTACTCACTTTGTGAAAGGTAAGGAGCAGTGGGGCTGTTATTCTAGTTACATCAAAACTCAAACCCTAAATCTTTAAAATAATCGAATCACGTTGTCAAGGATTATCATTCGTTTTATCACTATTTATCACTCATTTTCATAAAACGCCCAAGATCTAACGTTTAGAATATCCAATCTCAAAACACCAATTACCTAAATTTCAATATAAATAGAGTACAATGAAAAAGTGAACACTTAAAAACTATGATTGACTATGATAACGAACTTACGGATATAAAATAAAATGTATGGGTAGTATTAAGTAGATTATTAAATATTCTGGCTAACCTCAACTTCGGTCACTTGATAGAGCCTTCATTTCAATGTCAAAAGCCAACCCATATGGGTTATCAAAATAAGTTTAAACCATATGAAAGCGTACTCTTATGAACATTATTCTAACCGATGAAAACAGGAGCAAAAACGAGTGAGTAGTTCTCCAGGCTTAAGGGGGTTCACGGGTTGAAAAATTTAAAATTTTGATTTTTTTTGGATTATTAGTGTAAAAAATTATTTGTTTCTTCCTTAATAAATAAAAAAAACACTCATGTATATACGTAATATACTTTTTTTCTATGATTTTTTAAACAAGTTGCTACACAACATTTTGTCCCGATTTGTGCACCAAAACATCAGTTACAGTACATCATTGTTTAGTGTTGTTGTGTTTTTACCTTACTCTATGTAGGCTATAAGGCAAAAATGTGCAGCCATATGTTCAGCAGACAGCTGTAGTTTGTTTATGTTGTGCTTTTATTATATTAGTCAGTTCTGCTACAATATTGTGCACATATTGAAAGTTAGTGACATATTTTTCTTTTTTAAATTAGTTCATTAGAATATACTGTGCTGGTTTTGTGATAAAATAATGACTAAATCCAAAGGTGTATTTAAAAAGGTTAAGTTTAGGGGTAATCAATATACTAAGAAAACTGTTCAAAATATTGATTTGACTAGTGTACGCCTACAACCAACTACATCAACGCTTAGGTCTAATACTCCTAATTCCAGCAAGTCTATCCCTACTACAAGTACTAGTGCTTCAACAAAGAAACTGTCACCTGGGTTAGGAAACTATGACAACTATATAAATACTGGCAATGATGGAAATATAATTGTAAGTGTAAATATTTTATCTGTAGCAATTAGTTCTTTTGTAAAATGTAAAAACTGTGATTCCACCGAAAGCATTGTTATCGAAGAAGATGTTACAAAGAGAAATGGTCTAGCTTGCAAACTACTTGTGAAATGTAAAACATGTTTGTTCACTACTTCTTTTATGACTTCTAATAGGCCTAGCCCATTAAAACCATATGAGATCAACACCAGAATGGCTTATGGATTGCGTGTAGTAGGAAAAGGGGTAACCGCAGGTCGAATGTTATGCGGTGTTTTGAATTTACCTGAACCTGTTACAGAATTTATTCCAATATATAAATATATATTACCAGCAATAATTCAGGTTAGTCAAGACAGTATGAAGTTAGCATCTTCAGAAGCCGTTCAAGAAAACAATGGATGCACAGATTTGGCCATAGCTTGTGATGGGAGTTGGCAAAGAAGAGGACATACGTCATTGAATGGAGTCATAAGTGCTAGTAGCATAGATACTGGAAAAATTATTGATGTAGAAATACTAACAAAGTTCTGCTTTGCCTGCAAGAAAAATAAGAACAAGGCCCATGACTGTAAAAAAAACTTTGTAGGATCCAGTGGCAGCATAGAAGTTGCAGGAGTAAAAAAAATATTTGAACGATCGGTGGAAGATCGAGGAGTGCGTTACCTCACTTACTTGGGTGATGGCGATAGTAAAGGCTTCATGAGTGTTCTTGAATCTAAACCATATGGTGAAGATGTGATCATATCTAAGTGGGAATGTGTTGCTCATGTTCAGAAGCGCTTAGGTACACGATTGCGAGGTCTGACAAAAACTATGAAAGGCGTTCGACTTGAGGACAATAAATTGTTATATGGTAAGGGTAGACTTTCCAAAATAGAAATAGATACCCTTCAAAATTACTATGGGGAGGCTATAAGAAGAAACAAAGGAAATCTTGAAAACATGAGGCAGGACATATGGGCCATTTTCTTTCACAAGCTCTCAACAGATGAGGATCCACATCACGGTCTTTGCCCCAAAGGTATCAAGTCCTGGTGCAAATACAACCGTTCTCAGGTCACCAAGGAAAAGTATTTTGCATAAACACTCACTTCCAAAGCCAGTTCTTGATGCTGTAAAACCAATCTTTAGGGATCTGTCATCTCCAGATTTATTGAAGAAATGTTTACATGGACTTACTCAGAATCCTAACGAGTCTTTTAATAGTGTCGTTTGGAATAGGATTCCTAAGACAGTTTTTGTAGGATTAGATACTCTCACTTTAGGTGTTCAGGATGCTGTGATCTCGTTCAATGAGGGAAACATTGGAAAATATAAAGTGTTGGCTAAATTAGGTATAAGTCCAGGCTCCAATATGATATCAAAAATGAAAAAACTTGATGCTTTGAGAATTAAGAGGGCAGAAAAAGCGGTGACCGAAGTTACCAAAAAAGCTCGACAGGCTCGAAGAGGTGCCAAGTTAAGAGAAGAGGATAGGCTAGAGGATCCTGACAACCCAGAGTATGGAGCAGGAATGTTCTAAGGGAGTAATATTGTGAAATGTATTAAATTATATACATATATTAATAGTTTTGTGTTTATTCGCGAATTTCCGAAAACCCAATTTTCAAGTACATATGACCCATTATCTCAGGAACCTTAAAATCAATTTACTTGAAATTTTAAGCCTATATTATGTACCTATACTGCTTTGTATACTAGCAATTTGAAGCATTAAAAAAAATAATTAAGCCTAGTACAAATTTTTTTTGTTACAAATTTTTTTTGTTACAAATTTTTAGAAAAAAATTACGAAAATCTAGAAAATGTAATAAAAAAAAAAACTATAAAGGCCATATTATTAAAAGTGCTTGGAAAGGTTAGACATGATGTAGTCTCCATACAGTAAAAAAATCAAGCTTGTACCTACTACAGTTTCTGAGATAACGGGTCATGTTTTTACCTAATTTTAACATTGTTAGTATAGGCACCCGTGAACCCCCTTAAGCCAGATTGACGGAGATGTTAAGCCCCTCTTCTGGTAGTTGCTAGAAAATAATCGCAATGGCTACAGGACAGACAGTGCTCCTAGACCACAGTTAAGCTTTTGTGCAGCAGGGCAGGTGAAGATAACTCTTTGAATATGTGCGATGAGAGAGGAGTTCAATCGAGAACGTAATTGGGTGGGATGGGTAGAACGGTACTTTGGAATGATCCGGCTCATTCGGATCAGATCATTGAAATGAACCGGGTCATGAGCCGGATCTTCAGATCATTAGATCACTGACGTCACTGACTCAAACTACACCGTGCCGTCTGCCAATCAGATAATTGAAGGAATAAATTAAAAATCAACCAATTGGGAAGATATTTTATCTTGACGCAATCAATTATTTTATTTCAAATCATCAGTGTTGTTTTTAACATTAAAAGTGCAATTTAAAAATGTATTTCGATGATATTTCGTCCTGTGTAACATGAAATATAATTGATAAAAATCATCGTTATTATTATTTGTACTATAAAATCAATTTTAATGCTTCAATGGGCTTTGTAAGTAAAATACTATAATTTTTCAACGAGGTGCAACCGTTGTCCATAATAAATTCAGATTTTAAACGAGTTTCCTCTGTGTCTAACAGATCACTCAGATACTAAATAGCTAAGAGAGAACCGAAGAATGTAAGACTGGCTGGCGACTCTCAGCTCACGGGTCGCGACGCGGTAGTTCGTTCAATCAGGAGTCGCTCACCAAATGACCCGGTTCAATTTCATCAAATGATCTGACGGATCTTAGATCATTACGTGACCCGGATCAGTGAGCCGGTTCGCTCGTAATCTGCACATCACTTGCGGAGTAGGGCACCCTCCCGGGACACCCACTCTTTGAAGTGGTTGAACTCAGACTGTTCACGAACTCAGTCGCTAACGAGTTTAGTGTTTGACATAGTTGTGGATTGATTGTAGACCCGTGGTACGAAGTATATCTGCGTCAGCTAGAACAGTAAAAAGAACATCATTATAGAGAAGTAAAACCATGATTGATCAATCTTAAATACAATCTTTTCTCGTTCATGTCTTATATTGTACTGCTACTAGTAAAACAGTACCATTTAACCCTCGGTATTTGGATAAAGATGTAGGTGCTTTATATTTTCATAAGTATTATGTTTAACTTTATGAAATAATTTATATTTGTGGGTTTACAGTTTGTTCTGTGAAACAATAATTAAACCTCAAGCCGCAAAGGTGATTATCACAGTGACTTAAAATCCGTATTCATCCTTATTTTAAACCATGTGTCATCACGTATGTTACGTCGGTGATTCTTGGAGTAACTTCCTCATTTAAAAATGTGTCACCACATATGACGTAACTACACATACTTCGTTGTGCTCTGAATATCTGTTAATGGTATGAAGAAATTGTATGATAATTTTTCTTTTATATTAATTTTTTAAATCGTATTACACACTGTACATGTAATTTAAACATATTATCTCACTAAAGATGTACCTATTTAGGGTATATAATATTCAAAGTACTTTTTATTAATATTTTATTTACCTGAACAAAGTATTTTTTCACATTACGAGAAATCCCGTTTTTACTAAACTAATATCTGTAAAATTTAAACTACCCTCACTAAATATGATTTACTAATACAGTAATAATCTACTTATTATTATTGTTACTTTTTTTCTATGAAATAAGGTACATAATTTTATAACAGTGATATTATACCCCAATGTTGTAACAGTACCATTTAGATGTAGTCAGGTATGTGTAAGCCGCCGTTAAGTTGTAAGGTACAGATATAAAACTTTTCATCTGTGGTTTATAACCTTCGTAAACCAGAATCAGTTCACACCAGACTCGGATTTCTTGGATGGAATTTATTGTTAAGAGTTTATTTTACACTATTATATTGGGTTACAATTTTCAGTCCTATCGAATGTAAATGTGTGAATTATGCATATTTGAACTTGGGTAGTTTAAATTGTCACTATCTTTGCGAATTTGCTAGTGTATGCTCAGAATGGTCACACATTGCTTGAATTTTGTCGATGAAGAATTTGAAGAGGCTCATTGTCATGTCATTGAAATATGCTGCTAATAGAATATCCCTTAGTTAACCAAGATTAAAAAACGAACTGATAACTTAATAATTACAACAAGAACAGTTTCTTAAACAAGCTTAATAAATGCTAAATCTTCTTTGTTTTATATCTAGTAAATATGATTATTTTATATTCTACATTTCCTTACTATATACAGACAACCGTCTCCACTCTAAAAAAACAAGAGTAATATAGCAGCTTGGATGATGTAGCAGTGTTGTATGAAGTCCAGAAGTTAGTAGACCGTCATGAGCTCACTTCAATCTTTAAGAATTCAATCTTGAAGTTCCCCAAGGTTCAGTACTCGATCCAGTACTATTTTTTATTTAAAAGAAAACGTACCTTACAGTATAACCCCAAATCTAGTGTATTTTATGTACTTTATTTAAATAAATCAAATAATTGTTTTTTTTTTTTCACTTCAGTAAAACATAAATGTTTATAGGTAATCTCCTTCAATAATTAAAACTTAATAATAACATCCACCAACAAAGCTTGAGACATGCCCCTCAATTTAGATTTCTAATTCAAATCTGTCACCACGCAGTAAAAGGTCACTCTGCTTCAAGTTTATTAAACCATATTACAGTTTACACCATTTCTAATGAATAAATATTTATGGTTTTATATTATATTGTTTTACAGCATGTCACTGTAGTACTGACTGCTAATTGTTTTTGGCCTTAAATAAAATCACTATGAACTAAAAATCCATCATTTTAGGCAGATGGCTTTTTCCTGAATATTTTGCAAGTAGGAGAAGACGTATGTATAATTCCACTAAAGGATCTATCGTTTCCCTTCAATCCTACATCGGTTTTTTCAAATGTTGACTGATTTGAAATCCGATTTCTTTGTAAGCGTCCGTGAGTTGTCTGGGCTCTAATCTTGCATAGGTTTTCATGTACTTCAGCTTGTTGTGAATAGTTTTGTGGACAGTTTGAAAATTAGCATTTTATTTTTACATTTACCAATTCAACAGTGATACGCTATGAATTAATGCGTTAATCCAAATTCGAGGAGGAAATCCCTCCCAAAAATTCAAAATAATATACAGATAAATCATTACAATATGTAGTCCCAGCACATGTTGAGCCATTTCTATGGGTATCTCTCATACACCAGTGTTGTATCTTTCAACATGTGAAAGTGAAATCATGTGTGTATTGTTCCTAAGCCATATAAGTGTCTCCTTTTACTATATAAACGATCATTTTAATTTTATCACTGCTTTTTTTCATTTTTTAGTGCAATTTAGGAGCTGAATGTGAGGAATGCTATCTATCGGATACTGCAGGAACCACATCACTATTTTGAACATCAGCTGATCTACAACGTCATTTGCTGAAACTATAAAAGTGCCCTTTTCCCAGTTATCACACGTGTGAGGTTATGTTGCCGGTGTATTACATCAGTGGTGGTGCAGTACTGTGTTGTTTGTGTTCTAAACGAAACACTGCAATGTGATTAATGTTAAAAGTTGTTCTTTTATTAATATTTAAAACTTATTTCTACTAAAATTAGCTATGTTAGCACAAGGTATAATAGTGATAGTTGTATAGGTGACACGCCCTATAACAGAAGTATTTGATATGCTTTCGAAGAAAACAAACAAACGTTTATCGGAAATTGAAAAACTAGTCTTTATGGAAAAGAAATGTTTAAAAAAATGAGAAAAGAGCAAGGTGAGTCCTATCAAAACACTAAAGGTGCAGCTCTTTTGATGTGTATAAGAACTTTTTCTTAAGTTTGTTGCAAGTTTCTGCTAAGCGAGTGCGTATTATCCAGCAAAAATTAAACGAAGGACAAATTGTAGAGGACATGAGAGGTAAACATGGCAATGGGCCACATAAAATTATTCTTTTCCTCTGATGCTACTAGAGATCAAAATAAAAGTGTTAAAGATACAAAATTTTTGGCTTGTTTCTCAACAATATTAGCTGTACAATCTAATGTACAAAATAAAATAGTTGTAATTAATCCCAGCTTCGACCGGTCGTCGACCGCGTTGCTCATCACAAACTTTTGTACGGGGCCAGTTTTAAACTGTTCTACCATTTGCAAACGTTCCATTGATTCAAAAAGTTGTCTCCGTTCAGTTTTAACATTCTTTCCTAGATTTTACAACCTTTCTCACCCTCCTTGACTAACATAATCACGACTTGTATCTCTTCCACGGTACAATTTCTCCAGAGGACTCACCAACTAAGTAAATCTGAGGCTATGTATACAAAATATGATTGAACAGTTGATCAGACGCCAACTGTGTGTCCTAAACGCATCATATGGATCATTTTTTGAGTATTAATGTGTCTCGTTACTTATTGCATGACCCTCGTAAATTCAAAATTATGTACATATAATTAATTACAATATGTAGTCCCAGCGCATGTTGAGCCATTTCTACAGGTATCTCTTATACACCAGTGTTGTATCTTTCAATCTGTGAAAGTGAAATCATGTGTGTATTGTTCCTAACCCGTATACGTGTCTCCTGTTACTTTACGCAACGATCATTGTATTTTTTACCACTGCTTTTGTCATTTTTAGTCCAATTACTATAAAGGCGTGTCTGAAAGGCATAGAGCACGTTAAATCGGGCGCTGGATGGCAAAATAATAGTCTATATACACCAGTAACATTACTTATTTTATTATTAACGAAGCCATTATTACATATCGATTTGTATGAAAAAGGCAAAAAAGGACATGAAATCTAAAACAAGCATTATTGCACTGATTTGAAAACTATGCTGGAAATAATTACCTTGCGTTGTGCCATTTTTTATATATACTTATCAACCAAATAATAGAAAAGCAACCAAAACTAGCTATGGATAACGATATAAAAATTCGAAAGTGTCTTTGTTTATTTTGCTTTTATGCATTCACTACTGAACCGATTGTACTAAAATTTTACATGAACATTCTTAGGGTACCTGGTATGAATACATCTTTATTCTTATTTCGAAAATCCCTCTGGATTACGCCCAACTGGTCTCTAAAGTAACGAAATTTCAATTTTGGTCTTTAAAATTGCGAGATATTAGTTAGTATAGCCTGTCATATGTAATCAATCGTCCTGTGTAAACTATGTTTTTATGACAGCACAACCAAATGTTTAATTAATTTCAACACTATTTGAAATTTGTATAGATATATATTGTGAAAGCATACTGTAAGCTTGAAAACAAACATATCTGACCTTTCCAACCAACCTTTTCTGAAACCGCTGTTGAGTACAGAGTAAGAAAATTTACAAGTAAGAAAATTAAATTTTTTAACAAAAATATACTTTAAAATTACAGTTTTAGCAAATATTGAATATTAGATTGGAAAGACAAAGTCACTACATATTTTTACTATAACTTTAAAGGCAATAAACCCATCTCAATTGTTTTTTGACAAAAATAGGCTTCTCAGACCTGTGTATGTAAATATTTTTTTTTAACCGGAAACGAGAAAAAAAAATCAACTACAGATAACAAAAATTATAAGACCTGATTAAATTAAAATAGCCATAATTTTGACATATTTTCTAGATCAAGGAAATAACGTAAACTTCTTATTGGAATCTAAAATATAATTCAATCGAACCAGAAGTGTTCATATATGTACAATGCCTACGAAATTGCTAATTGTCTTTTTACATAGTCATTTTACAGACATCAACTGTTTCAGATTAAAAATATTCTTGAGAAGAGAAAGAGGGAGCTCATTACGATAGTCGTCACTGGAGTGCACTCGAATGTAATTTAATGACGTTATATGAGTAACCACCTGAGCCTCCTGTAACTGTCTTACTCCTCTTCTCCTCTTACTCTGCCCGCTTTTCCTCCGTCCAACCAAATTTAGTCATAGAATTTTACTGGATTAAGTAACTGTTGTCTGTTGTCTTACCATACCGTAGATGATTGCCTCCTGAAAACAATATCTCTTTATCATATTATTACACCTATAAATGTTTTTTACTCTTATTGTAAATAACGTATACACTTTTAAAAATTAAAATATATTTTTCTTGAATCTTATACAGTAATTTTTGTATTATTTTAGCCTTTTGTTATTTCCTAATTGGTAATGAAGAAACTGAAATAAAACAACGTTAGTACGTACTCAGTAAAAACTAATATAACTGAACAGTAATTTGAATATGTCATTATTAATAAGAATAACTGAGTAAAAATAACTGTAGATTTAATGTAGCCTTTAAGAAAAGTAGGAATGCATCGCGTCTTTTTCTGTCTCTAAAAAGCAAACATATAATATATTTGCTAAATTTTTAAGCAGACTTGTAGTTTCGTGTTTTTTTCTGTATGACCTTTGATTGTGTTGGTTACACAGGAGATAAATCGAAAATATGGACGAGGTGTGCTGATATCCAGGGGATAAGTTCAGTTAGTTCTTAGGTCCAACACCAAGTCTGCGCCTCGACCACCTTTTCGTTCTCCTTCCATAAAGTGCTAAATATGCTGACCTGTAGTGCAAAACTGTATGCAATCAGAACAAAACACAAAATTTCTCTATTGTACAACCCCCCCCCCCCCCACCCCCCCCCCCCCCCACCCCCCCCCCCCCCCACCCCCCCCCCCCCCCACCCCCCCCCCCCCCCACCCCCCCCCCCCCCCACCCCCACAAGCGTCTACTACAATGATTCTCAGATTCAAGACTATAAAGATCCCCCAATTTGTGGTCATTTATGTGTTTTTGTGTTGAATGAACTGAGTAATGGTAAAGATTTTAAAGAAGTTGTTAACAAATTATTGCTTAATAAATATGGATTCACAAAATATTTTTGACGTATTTGGAACACAAATTATTCAAAATGTAGATAATAGTTTGAATTTTGATAGTTTGAGAAATGAGTTTGATAACAAGTTAGAAAATGTATTACAAAACCTTCCAGATTCAGATATGTTTGCTGTCGAGATTGAAGATTTTAAAGCAGAATATGATAACAAACTTGCAAATTTCATGAGTTCAAATGAAGTTGCTGATAAAATAAAAACATTGGAAAAAGAAGTTGATGATGGTGTAAAAAAATTATTTACCAATTTAATGTCTCATATCGAAAAAGCTGATGAAATTACTGAAGCGATCAAAGTTGAAAAGAATTATGTTAGTTTGGCTAATAAGAAAAGAATTGTCGGTGTTCGACCTGGTATTGACAAACATGATGTTGTTGTTAAAGAACAAATTTTAAAACCTCTAAAATTATCAGAAAACATCGATATTGTTGATTTACATGATCCGAATGTTAAAAATGCCTTAGATTTTAAAGGAAAAAGAATTAGCGGTGTTAGTAAAGGAATTAATCCATTTGATGTTGTTGTAATGATTCAATTAGAAGATCCTATTAAAATGTTTAATGAACTAAAACAAAATTATGAGAATCATAAACAGCATGTTAAAGATTTTTACAACAGAAGTCTATGAAAAACTTGAAGAAAGAAGTAAAAGATCTATAGAAAATTGTGATGAAAAATTTACAAATTTTGAGGAAAATTTCAATCTATATAAAGGCGATCTTTATGGAAAAATAACAAACTTTTTGGAAGATTTCGCTAAATTTCAAGAGGGTTTTAATGAAACCGATAGAAAAAATGGTGAAGTTTTTGAAAGAGTAGTTACTAATCAATCTTTACTTCATGATAAATTAATTAAACTAGAAGAAAACTTTGGCGAAATTAATGAAAAAGTTATAAAAAATAAGCAGTCTTTTGATAAGTTTAGTTTAGATGCCACAAAAACTTTTGAGAATATTGATCATAAAACTCGTTGAATACAACGATTTATATCTCGATAAAGTAAATAAACTAGAAGAAAACTTTAATAAATTTAAAGAAGATGTTAATAAAACTTTTGAAAACATCGACAACAGATTTAATGGAGTAGGCGGCTATGATGACTAATTTTCCTTATATAAATGGCGCTCATATATTGTGTGAGATGTAAAGAAAAAACTGCAACAAATGGTATAAAATACTATGCAAACATTAACGGAGTTAAAAGAATTTCGGGAAAATGTGCTGAATGTAACTCAAAAAAGAGCCAATTTATAAAAACTTGATTTTGAAATTTTTTCTTAATAAATAGAGATGGCGGGACATTACAGTGCTTTCGATCTTTTTATCATGCAACACGAAAGAGATTTGAATAAAGAACATTGGGATGACATTTCTCAAAAATATGAATTATCCGAAGATATGATGAGATTATACGTAAACAAATTGAATTGGTATAACATTGCTAAATATCAAACTTTATCATCAGAGTTCATTCAAGAAAATATACATTATCAATTAAAAGATCATATGTCTGTTCTTTGTCTCTATCAACACTTGAGTATAAAGTTTTTGGATGAAAATAAAGATACAGTTGATTGGAATAATATTATAGATAGCGGTTACTATCCTGTGCAGATTTTATTGAAATATGTGACCGAGATCGCAAAATTTAAGGAAGAGAATCCTGAATATGACGAAGTAGATCATTAAAAATGACTCTAATCTTTTTAATTATTTTACTAAAATTTATATCTTTTCTTATAAAAACGTACATTAGATCGATGAAAAAATGATACACGATGTTTAAAATTTCTCTTATTAAATGGCGGACTACAGAAAATATGCTAGTGATATTGAAAGGGCGGAGTTTAAAAATTTCTATCCAATTAGTAAACAACATTTGAATGAACCGAATAAAAGAACTGAGTTTAATATTGATTTTGGAGATAACTTTTGCTCGTCTAACTTCCAGTTTTATATTTCTGGAACTTTAACAAAACAAGATGGTCAAGCATATCTTGGAACTGATAATGTTAGATTAATCGATAATTTTATACCGTTTTTATTTTCTAAGATTGAAGTAAGAAAACACAATAAATTGATAGAAGAAGTCGAAAACTGTGGCCAATTAAGCACAATTAAAGGAACTATTTCGTATTCAAAAAGTGATGTTATTTCTCAAACTTCTAATGGCTTTGAATCAGATTTTAAATTTGGTGTTTTTGAAGCAGCTGGAAATTTATCTCATTTTGGATTAGGATTTTTTGAAAATGTTACTATTCCGATCTATAAAGGAGGATTTTATCTAAGTTTTATAAGAGCAGAAGACGATGATGTGATTCTGAAGACTGCAACTGGAAATGTTATGCCTGTTGATGGAAAAATAACAATTACAGATTTTTTTATTAGAGTTCCAATGATTGATTATAAAATCACGAGTAAAATAAGGTTGATTGATGAAATTACAAAAAGTCAAAACATTATGTTTAATTTTCTAGATTGGCAATGTATTGAACAAAAAGGTATTTCCGGAACAACTTATTCGTTCGATATCACAAATATTTATAGAAATATCTTCAATCCCAAGTTCGTTATCATAGGTTTTCAAACAGATAGACAGAATAATCAAGAGAAAAATCCTTCAAAGTTTGATAGTTTGAATGTAAAAAATATCAGAGTAAAATTGAACGGTTTCTTATTATCCAGATGAATTACAAAATTTAAACATTTCCGGAGGTCTTTTCAGAATCATGTATCAGATGTATCAAGATTTTAAGAAAGTTTACTGTAATAATAAGGAAATGTATTACAATCCTAAAGAATTTTTAGCGAATAGACCTATTTATGTCATTGATACAACAAAGAGTTTGACAAATATTTCTGGTTCAAAGAACGATATAATTATCAATATGGATTTTCAAAAAGCTGTTACAAACGCGATTTGTTATGTGGTTGTGGTTTCTGAGAAATTTTTAGCCTATGATGTGATTAAGAACGATATTAGAGAAATTCAGTAAAAATCGCGTTATTCGTCGGATAGTTTTTAAAACTTTACAGAATTGTTAAAGACATTGATAAAAGTATACATTTTAAATTGCATTAAAAAATTTTGAAAAATAGGGATGATATTAGGAAAAAAACTATTTCAAGGTCATGGACCGGAAGTGGTGATTTTAAAAAATACTTTAATATTTACTGATCCTATATACCAAATTTCATCAAAAAAGCTCCAATAGTTCTCGAGATATAAGAGTTTAAAGATAAGGGATGATTGGGGTAGATTTTGAAAATTTTGTTATTTTCATGAAATTTTAAGTTGAACTCGCTTGTTTTTGAAGTTTCAGATTTTTCCGATAAAATTTTTTATTTTTCTTTGAATATTAAGAAATAGGGGATGATTTCACCCTTATGGATGTTAAGTCGAAAGAGTTAAGTATTTACTATATGTGTACCAAATTTCGTTAAAATCGGTTGAGTGGTTTTTGAACAACAAGGTTTGAAATAAATATTGATATTCACTTATTTAATATACATTGGAAACTATAACAGTTCTAATATCGATTGCAACCATCGATTTTTATTATCGATAAAACTTCGATATTCATAATCGTTTATCGCACGGAAAAAATTTTCATCATGGGCGTTGGCCACGTATAGTCAGTCATGCTTGATCCTCCTCTATTTTAACGAAATTTAACAAGATATATCATCAATTAGAAGATTCTAATGTATTTGCAAGTTGAAGAAAGAAGATATAGACTTTATATGAAGTAAGAAGATTGTGTGATGTTCTGTGTTTCTTGTTAAAAGTGAAGTGAAGTGTTCCACTGGGCGTTGCCATTCATAGTGTTATTATATTTTATAAGTTACTTTTATATTTGGGACTCGAAGAAAGACGTTACAAGAAGATTGTGAATTTGTGTAGACATTCTAAACTGTGATAAAACATTGTGTGAAAATAGTGATGTAAAGTGTTCATTTGTAATACAGAATTAAGTGTTTTTACAGTGATTTCATTGTCTCACACGGCGTGAGAAAAGCAAGGTCATTGTTTGGTATCACTACTGTCCTTGTACCACACACGGCGTGTGCAAAGCAAGGTCAAGCGTTAGTGACACAAACGCCTCTCACATGTTTCAATAAAATGAGATTCGAGGTCAAGCGTTAGTGGTACAAACGCTCACAGCAGACGTCACAAATCTACAGTTGATTGAAATAAAATATATGATACCTTTCTTCTTCTCCCATTCCCAATTTCTTAGAAGTTAAGTAGATATCGCAAAAACACGCACACTAACAACACTCATTTTGTATGTCTTTAACAATAATTGATGATGTTCATATTATTCTCTTTCATTCCTTCTAAAACTTCAAAAATATACTCTTTCGCTGATGAAAAATCTCGATTTCTTCCGGAATAATCTTTGTAATCATAGACAAAATATCCTAAATAGTTGTACAGTAGAATGAAATTATTTCTATTTATCTCTGTTGTAGAAATGTAAACACAAACATTTGCGCTGAAAAATTTATATCTCGGCAGACTTAGTTCCATAATCTCCATTTATAAAAAAATCTTTTTGTTTAAATGGAAGAGTATAATGCCAACTGTTACAAGTGTTCTAATAGAGGAGAAATTATTGATAAAAAATATTTCGTTTGTAGAGATTGTAATTTAATTTTGTACGAAAGACCTAAACCTAAGAAATTTGAATAATCTGCTTACAAAATTGCAATATGGAGACAAGAAGCAAACAAAATTTGTTACAGAATTTAGAAAACAGAATAAAAATTTTTACTTATCTCTTGGAACCATTGACAAAATTATTTTCCTTTTCAAAGAATACATTAGGTTTGTAGGTATCGATACACACGTTTATTATGAAAAGATATTACCTGTATTTTTTCATTATCTGGATGTTGAATTTGTTTATGATTTTGAACCAGAAATCCTCGATGATTTTATAGTACATTTGGAGAAATTAAACGAAGAACCTCTTGAAAAGAATGCGGTTTTACTCACATTCTCCCCGACTTCTCGAGTGATTGTTAGCAAATTTCATTTTTTCCGTCTTTGAATTTTTTCTATTTAAATGGAGTTCTTGAAGGAGTTAAATGATATTGGTGAATGTAAATTCAAAGAGTATAAGAAGTTGAATGAATTAGAAGAAAAAAAGAGATATAGAATCTTGAATTTGGAGAAAATGAAAGATAAGTTCGGGATGACAATAATTGCCGAGTTGGAAGATTGTAAAGTACACTTGCCGAACAGATTTTTAACTGTTTTGGATGAGAAAAAGATTAAAGAATTAAACAAAAATGAAAAATTACACTTGGTTGTTACTGGAAAGAAGACTATTAAAGATAAAGACTGTGTTACAATTAACTTTGTAGAATAAAGATTTTTTATTAAGATTTTTTGATTTTTTCATTAAAACAGCTTATAAATGTAGAAGCAAACATTGAACAGTAAAACAGCTAAAGATTCGGTTATTTAACATTCGTGCTTTCCTGTTAGATTTTATTAGATTTGTTTATGGTTCAATGGACAGTATTTTACATTGATTTTCTGTCTGTCCCAAAAGTGGTCTAGAACCGGCATATTCATATCTACTTCTATATATATATATATATATATATATATATATATATATATATATTGATCGATATATATATTCTCTTCAAAAGTAAGTACAGGATAAAATTATAATAAAATGATTTGTATTGAATAAAACTGTTTCGTTGTGATTGAGCTGTAAAAGTTCTAACAAGCAGATCAGTTTTGTGATTAATTCAAATGCAGCGTTTCCAACTTAAATTGAAATGGATTTGGATTCGACAAAATTAAATTACTTCAAGCAGATTTTAAAAATTGCCTCACCACAAAGTGATTCTATTTCACCACACTCCATTTAGAGCATTTTTATTTCAAAATTATAAAGTCGGTTTATTAAAGAAGCATATATTAT
Source organism: Homalodisca vitripennis (assembly GCF_021130785.1). Lineage (NCBI taxonomy): Eukaryota > Metazoa > Arthropoda > Insecta > Hemiptera > Cicadellidae > Homalodisca > Homalodisca vitripennis. Next base: position 36,387,548 of record NC_060214.1, read on the forward strand.
CTTTATTTTTAGACACAAAGACGATATCACATAAATAGTAATTGTAATTGTATTGTTTCATACATTTATAAGACGACTAATTAAGTACTAAATAAGTAGTATTAAGCAATGCAGTGTTCTTTATCTCATATTGTAATAAGTAAAAAAGTACACAATCAATTTCTTACTATATATTTCATTAGGTTGTATACCTATGATGAATCTTCAGCAGCAATTTGAGATGTCACATGTAAAATCTACCTTTTTTCCAAATAAGACGGAAGTTATATAGTATTTTCTATAGTTACTGATCTCTCACGCTGTATAAAATATGCATACAAACAATATACCTACATACTTACACGAGAGATTAATTCGAGTATGAAGGAAACATGATTTTTCCGGACATTTGCCACCGTTCAGTGAAACAAGAAATCAGTAACACTACGTTTCGAGATCTGCAATCTGATCTCTTCTTCAGGTAAAGAACTAACCTAATACATACGAGTAACTCAAGCTAGCCTAGGTTGTGATTCCTGACTTAGGCGTGCCACAACGCTTTGGTAAGATTTGTTTATTTTAACCTAGTTTGTAATTATGTATTAGGTTAGTTCTTTACCTGAAGAAGAGATCAGATTGCAGATCTCGAAACGTAGTGTTACTGATTTCTTGTTTCACTGAACGGTGGCAAATGTCCGGAAAAATCCTGTTTCCTTCACAATCCTTCCATCGTCAAAAATAATCTTCAAACAAATAATTCGAGTACATGAATTAAATGCTTGTTTATCATCTCCATAAAAAATGTATCCGGGCTATTATAGACCTGCGTGTTAGTTATTACTCGAATAATAAGTACATTTTATGTTAAATTAAATCACTGAAGGTTGCATTAATAAGGTACGGTACCTGCTACATATGAATAACATTACAAAAAATGAACACAAACACACGCATACACACTCGTCACTAACAAAACTCACCTGGAGCAGGTTAAAGCTGGTCGAGTAATTCCATTATTCAGTGCACGTCAAAGTGGTTGGGCTCATTTCCATAATTTTACGTCAACATTTCCCCATTTTGGCTCGCAGCGAGCTTTTAATGCTTTTAAATATTGCTGCTTGTCTTGATTTAAAATGCGAGATAAAATAACGCATATAAAACACATTTTATTTGTAAATAGATTTTGAAATATAAGCGTATCCATGTGGAATCAACAGGAGTATGATTTAGAACTACATAATATGTAGCCTACAGTATTAATAGGCTAATAAAATTTTAAAAATTCACGAGAAAACTTCTCAAAAACCACCTGGATTTCTAATTACGTGACGCAGAGAAGAGAATTGCTCTGTAGATTTTTGTAGCTAAATAATTGATTCTTGATTTTTAAATAATTTATTAAGTGAAGTACTATATAATTTTTACATGAAATTTAATTATTAAAACGAGAAACCTGAGTAAACCTGAAAAGAAGACCCGGTTAAAATGTGGTTTACCTTATGAACCTCTTAGCAATGAGCACTAAATTAATTCGTACCATAAAAATGTTTCTTTCCAATTGAACATTATTTTAGGGCTCCATTATATTAAATTACGAGTGCCACGAAGATTACTGCGGAGATGGTATTCCCCACTCTGGCCTCAAATATTTCAAATGTTACTAGATTTACTTACTTAGTTTAAGATACTAAGGAATATTACAGAGATATTCGGGAATTTCATTGGTATCAATATAAAATGAATCAATCTACGTTTTTATAACCCAAAACATTTCCATTTAAACGTATAGTACAATTATTATTAAACTGATCAGGAGATTGGAATATATTCTATCGAGAATAATTTTCAGGCGTGTTTATAACGGAATTATGAAAGATATGCCTATGATGCAACTGATTCAATATGAAATCTCGTGAAAACCACAGGTAGTATTATAAAGTGGAACATTAAACTCACTTATGGAATAAAATTAGTTATATCAAAGTTCTACTTCATAAGCTGTTTCTGGTGTACGAGTATAGGTGGGAACTGGATAAAACTAAGAGGAGAGAGTTCTGTAATTGATGAAAAAGGATAACTGTTTTGTTAGATGAGCTAATGCAGCAACTTTTCTTCACGAAATATGAGTTTAAAATGTTGTCAAATTACTCGTATAAAATTTATTGCGATGCACATGATACAGTTTTTTTAATTTGGATGTTTTTAACTTTCTTAACATTAAATTTGAAATAATTATCCATTATTGTTGTGCATATGTACTTGTTAATAACATATAGAAAACAAAAAACAGTTTACAGGTTATTGAAATACATAATAATTATTATAATTAATACATACATATATAAAAGAATTGAACACAGAATACCTTTTTAAAATTTTGAACTTTGAGTAAGTTATAACAGAAATGCGATTTAACTGTTTATGTAATATGGTTTAAACATAACACAGGCGTGGTGAGAATGGTAATTCAATGCGAATATTGCGTTAAGCTCCATTAAATCGTAAAGTTGGAGTCCCCGTCTATCTGAAGAGATCCATCAAAAGTCGGCGACGAATACGTTCAAATTCCTTGCATAGTCTCGACATCAGAGACACCTACGCTACAAAGGAGCTCAGACACGTTACCCAGAAGCTATCGAATGTAGTCTAGAGGTATTCTCCTTGTGTCTACCGTTATGTTATAACGTATGCATAGTTGTGGGTGTGGTTTATTACAATGTATTTACCGTTCTATATCATCTTCAATTAAGTAAGATTTACATTAATCAATCAACTGGACGAAACAATTTCAACATGTTCGAATTTGAACAAAACTAAAAAATAGTTAAGTAACTCTAATGCAAAACCCTTCATTTATTTAATATAAAGACATATATTTTTAACTAATGAAATCAATATTTACAGTTTGGTAACATATTGTAACACATACGTAATTATTAGTAAAATAAAATTCATAGAATCAATGGACAGATAGTTGCTGGAAAGGAAGTCTTGTATTACAATTCGAGACAAACATCCTCCGGATGTAA